>NW_024879306.1:0-38611 GCF_018340385.1 Cyprinus carpio | reverse complement strand
GTAAAATATTTGAAAATTTACTCAGTAATGGTTCAGGCGGTAGTTTTCAGGAATCAACTGCACGAACGAGGGAAACCTATAAAGCAAAGATTTTTTATGAGTTTTTGAAAATGGGAAATGGTCCAACTGCGTAGAATGCACTTTAGTTTTGGAGAGTGAATTTGCCAACCTAATTTTCTCAAAACTATACAGTAGAATATATTGAAAATTAACACAGTAATAGTCAGAGTCACTGTGAATAGGAATCAACTTAAAAGAACGAGCAAACCTATAAAGCAAAGATTTTTATGAGTGTTGAAAATGGGTAATGGTGCAAACAGCTTGAATACACTTTGATTTTGGCATTGACCTTCTGCCATTAATTGTTTCCAAAAACTATATAGTAAAAATATTTGAAAATTAACTCAGTAATGGTCAGAGGGCGACTGTGAATAGGAATCAACTGAAAGAACGAGCAAACCTATAAAAGCAAAGATTTTTATGAGTTTTTTGAAATGGGAAATGGTCCAACTGCTAGAATGCACTTTAGTTTTTGGAGTGAATTTGCCAATAATTTTCTCCAAAACTATCACAGTAGAAATATTTGAAAATTAACACAGTAATAGTCAGAGTCACTGTGAATAGGAATCCACTGAAAGAACCAGCAAACCTATAAAGCAAAGATGTTTATGAGTGTTTGAAAATGGGTAATGGTGGTGCAAAAGTGCTTGATGCAACTTAGATTTGGCATGACTTTGCCATTAATTTTTCCAAAACTATACAGTAGAAATATATGAAAATTAATACATTAATGGTCAGAGTGACTGTGAATAGGAACAAACTGAAAGAACGAGCAAACCTGTAAAGCAAAGAATTTTACTGAGTGTTTGAAAATGGGATATGGTGTAAAAGCTTGAATGCACTTAGATGCTTTGGCATGACTTTGCTTTAGTTTTTCCAAAACTATACAGTAAAAAATATTTGAAACTTAAAACAGTAATGGCCAGAGTGACTGTGAATAGGAATCCACTGAAAGAACCAGCAAACCTATAAAGCAAAGATTTTTATGATTGTTTGAAATGGGTGAATGGTGTAAACAGCTGAATACACTTGAATTTTGGCATTGAATTTGGCTTTAATTTTTTCAAAAACTATACAGTAGAAATATTGAAAATTAATTTTTTTTTTTTTTCAGTAATGGTCAGGGTGACTGTGAACAGGAATCCACTGAAAGAACGAGCAAACCTATAAAGCAAAGATTTTTATGAGTGCTTGAAAATGGGAAATGGTCCAACAGCTAGAATGCACTTTAGTTTTTGGAGTGACTTTGACCATTAATTTTCTCCAAAACTATATAGTAGAAAAATATTTGAAAATTAACACAGTAATAGTCAGAGTCACTGTGAGATAGGAATCAACTGAAAGAACGAGCAAACCTATAAAGCAAAGAATTTTTATGAGTGCTTGAAAATGGGACATGTGTGTAAAAGTGCTTATGCACTTTGCTTGGGGTGAATTTGTCTTTAGTTTTCTCCAAAACTATACAGTAAAAATATTTGAAAATTAATACAGTAATGGCCAGAGTGACTGTGAATAGGAATCCACTGAAAGAATAGAAACCTATAAAGCAAACCTTTTATGAGCAAAATTACTGGTGCAACAGCTAGAGTACACTTTGATTTTGGCATGATTTTGCCATTATTTTTTTACAAAAACTATACAGTAAAAAATATTTGAAAATTAACACAGTAATGGTCAGAGTGACTGTGAATAGGAATCAACTGAAAGAACGAGGCAAACCTATAAAGCAAAGATTTTTATGAGTTTTTGAAAATGGGAGGATGGTCCAAAAGTGCTAGAATGCACTTTAGTTTTTGCTTGAGGTGAATTTTGCTTTAGTTTTCTCCAAAACTATACAGTAGAAAATATATTGAAAATTAACCCAGTAATAGTCAGAGTCACTGTGAATAGGAATCAACTGAAAGAACCAGCAAACCTATAAAGCAAAGAATTTTATGAGTGTTTGAAAATGTGTAATGGTGCAACAGCTTGAATACACTTTGATTTTGGCATGACTTTGCCATTAATGTTTCCAAAACCTATAGAGTAAAAATATTTGAAAATTAACTCAGTAATGGTCAGAGTGGACTGTGAATAGGAATCAACTGAAAGAACGAGCAAACCTATAAAGCAAAACGATTTTTATGAGTTTTGAAAATGGGACAATGGTGTAAAAGTGCTTATGCACTTAGTTTTTGGAGTGAAATTTGGCTTTAGTTTTCTCCAAAAAACTATACAGTAGAAAATATTTGAAAATTAACCAGTAATAGTCAGAGTCACTGTGAATAGGAATCCACTGAAAGAATAAGCAAACCTATAAAGCAAAGATTTTTATGAGTGTTTGAAAAAGTGTAATGGTGTAACAGCTTGAATACACCTTGATTTTGGCATGATTTTGACATTAATTGTTTCCAAAACTATAGAGTAAAAATATTTGAAAATTAAACTCAGTAATGGTCAGGGTGACTGTGAATAGGAATCAACCTGAAAGAACGAGCAAACCTATAAAGCAAAGAATTTTATTAGTGCTTTGAATATGGGATATGGTGTAAAAGTGGCTTATGCACTCAGATGCTTGGGGTGAATTTGTCTTTAGTTTTAACCAAAAACAATAAAGTAAAAATATAATAAAATAAATAAATCAACTGAAAGAACTAAAAAACAAAAGAAACAAACATAAATAACAATAAAACATATTAACAAAATATTTTTACAATAATTTTATCCAAAACTATACAGTATTTGATTTTCGGCATTAATTTTTAATTTTTTCAAAAAACTATACAGTAAAAAATATTTGAAAATTAACACAGTAATGGTCAGGGTGACTGTGAACAGGAATCCACTGAAAGAACCAGCAAACCTATAAAGCAAAGATTTTTATGAGTTTTTGAAAATGGGAAATTGTCCAACTGCTAGAATGCACTTTAGTTTTTGGAGTGAATTTGGCTTTAGTTTTCTCCAAAACTATACAGTAGAAATATTTGAAAATTAATACAGTAATAATCAGTATCACTAAGTACACGAATCAACTGAAAGAACGAGCAAACCTATAAAGCAAAGATTTTTATGATTGTTTGAAAATGTGTAATGGTGCAACAGGTTGAATACACTTTGATTTTGGCATGACTTTGCCATTAATTGTTTCCAAAACTATACAGTAAAAATATTTGAAAATTAACATCAGTAATGGTCAGATTGACTGTGAATAGGAATCAACTAAAAGAACGAGCAAACCTATAAAGCAAAGATTTTTATGAGTGTTTGAATATGGGCAATGGTGCAACAGCTAGAATACACTTTAGTTTTTGGCATGAATCAAACCAATAAATCAATCCAAAACTATACAATAAAAATATTTGAAAATTAACTCAGGAATGGTCAGGATCACTAAGAATAGGAATCAACTGAAAGAACGAGCAAACCTATAAAGCAAAGAATTTTATGAGTGCTTGAATATGGGATATGGTGTAAAAGTGCTTATGCACTTATATGCTTGGGGTGAATTTGTCTTTAGTTTTCTCCAAAACTATACAGTAAAAATATTTGAAACTTAATACAGTAATGGTCGGATTGACTGTGAACAGGAATCAGCTGAAAGAACGAGCAAACCTATGAAGCAAAGATTTTTATGAGTGTTTTTGAAAATGGGACATGGTGCAAAAGTTTGCACCTTGTGGCTTGATTTTTGCCATTAAATTTCCCCAAAACCACACAGTAAAAATATTTGAAAATTAATGCAGTAATAGTCAGGGCCACTGTGAACAGGAAGCAATTAAAAGAACTAGCAAACCTATAAAGCAAAGAATTTTATGAGTGTTTGAAAATGGGATATGGTGTAAAAGTGCTTATGCACTTAGATGCTTGGTGTGAAAAAATCAATACAGTAATAATCAGGGACACTGTGAACAGGAAGCAAGACACTGTGAACAGGAAGCAAAGTGACTAAGAACAGGAATCAACTGAAAGAGAACGAGCAAACCTATAAAGCAAAGATTTTTATGAGTGTTTTGAAAATGGGATAAATGGTGCAAACAGCTTGAATACACTTTGATTTTGGCATGAATTTGCCTTTAATTTTTTCCAAAAACATATACAGTAAAAATATTTGAAAATTAACTCAGTAATGGTCAGGATCACTAAGAATAGGAATCAACTGAAAGAACGAGCAAACCTATAAAGCAAAGATTTTTATGAGTTTTTTGAAAATGGGAAATGGTCCAAAAGCTAGAATGCACTTTAGTTTTTGGAGTGAATTTTGCCATTAATTTTCTCCAAAACTATACAGTAGAAATATTTGAAAATTAACACAGTAATAGTCAGAGTCACTGTGAACAGGAATCAACTGAAAGAACGAGCAAACCTATAAAGCAAAGAATTTTATGAGTGTTTGAAAATGGGACATGGTGTAAAAGTGCTTATGCACTTAGATGCTTGGGGTGAATTTGTCTTTAGTTTTCTCCAAAACTATACAGTAAAAATATTTGAAACTTAAAACAGTTATGGTCAGAGTGACTGTGAATAGGAATCCACTGAAAGAACCAGCAAACCTATAAAGCAAAGATTTTATGAGTGTTTGAAAAGGGGATAATGGTGCAAAAGCTAGAATACACTTTGATTTTGGCATGATTTTGTCATTATTTTTTCCAAAACTATACAGTAAAAATATTTGAAAATTAACACAGTAATGGTCAGAGTGACTGTGAATAGGAATCAACTGAAAGAACAAGCAAACCTAAAAAGCAAAGACTTTTATGAGTGTTTGAATATAGGATATGGTGTAAAAGTGCTTATGCACTAAGATGCTTTGGGTGAATTTGGCTTTAGTTTTCTCCAAAACAACACAATAGAAAATAAATAATCGTGCAATAATACTAAAATAATCAGGATCACTAAGAATAGGAATCAACTGAAAGAACAAGCAAACCTATAAAGCAAAGAATTTTATGAGTGTTTGAAAATGGGACATGGTGCAAAAGTGCTTATACACTTGGATGCTTGGGGTGAATTTGCCATTAATTTTCCCCAAAACTATAGAGTAGAAATATTTGAAACTTAATACAGTAATGGTCAGAGGGACTGTGAAACAGGAAATCAACTGAAAGAACAAGCAAAATCTAAAAAGCAAAGAATTTTATGAGTGTTTGAAAATGGGACATGGTGTAAAAGTGCTTATGCACTTACATGCTTGGGGTGAATTTGGCTTTAGTTTTCTCCAAAACTATACAGTAAAAATATTTGAAACATAATACATTAATAATCAGGATCACTGTAAATAGGAATCAAATGAAAGAATGAGCAAACCTATAGAGGAAAGACTTTTATGAGTGTTTGAAAATGGGAAATGGTGCAAGTGCTAGAATGCACTTTGCTTTTTTTGGAGTGAATTTACCTTTAATTTTCTCCAAAACCACAAAGTAAAAATATTAGAAAATTAATATAGTAATAATCAGAGACACTGTGAACAGGAATCAACTGAAAGAACTAGGAAACCTATAAAGCAAAGAATTTTATGAGTGTTTGAAAATGGGTAATTTTGCAACTGCTAGAATGCACTTTTTTGGAGTGATTTTGCCATTAATTTTATCCAAAACTATACAGTAAAATGACTTGAAAATTAATTCAGTAATATTCAGGGTCACTGTTAAAAGTTAACAATTGGAAAAATGAACAAACCTTTTAAGGAAACCTTTTTACGAGTAAGTGCTTTTTATGAGAAAAGAGTGAGAATGCACATTGAGTTTTGGAGTGATTTGCCTTTAAATTGTACAAATATTGTATAATAGATTTAACTGGAAAATGAATACATTAATAGTCAAGGTCACTATTACTTGAAAGGTATACACACACAATACATAATTTATCAATGTTAATAAATATATATATATATATATATATATATATATATATATATATATATATATATATATATATATATATATATATATATATATAAATTGATAAATGATGTATATTAATAAATGTACAATACAAATGTTAATGTACAAAAAACAATGTATTCACAAACATTAATTAAAAAAAAATGAAATTGTATTATTTATATCATGGCATAAAATAGCAATAAATAAATATTCTGATGTCCCTTTAAGTTCTTTTTAGGGTTAAATTACGTTTTATGCAGATTTTTTTTTTTTTGGGTCACCCGTGAACTATTGAAAATATCAGCAAAAGTATAAAGGAAACGCCGTTATGACAGCTTCTTTACATCCATTTTGACCGCTCCCAGCACCCATACCGTAAGTGCACGATTAGACGCACAACACAAAAAAAAAGTGCGGCTGGCTTGACCGTGTACTTTCAAACCGCGGCTGGCTTGACCGCAGTCCTCTGTTGACCCAGAGGTGTCAAATTTCACAGCTCTGAATGGCTGCCGAGCTAAAGTGACATGTAATCTGACCTATTGCAGTCCACTGAGCAGCACAGAGTTGTAAAAGATAAGAGCCGCTGGCCGGGAGGGCGTTTTGGCAAAAAAGTGCTCTTTTTTTCCAGGTGCGCTTCTGGACAAAACGTTATATATCTCACCGATGGAAGCACACAGAAACGTGAATATGATCTCGTTTGAAAGAAGAGATCCTAATCTAAATGATAATATAAAGTTTGTGGCTGAATGACGCAGTAGTACGAGTAGGAATGTGACCCATAGTTTGCTCAGAGTTAACAAATTTCACATTGCGATTCTATTGAAGATTATTTGATCTGTGAACAACAAAAAAAAAAACAAACTAAAAAATCACATATAACTGAAAATTCCATCTTACTTATGACTTAACACTTAACTGAAAAATAAAAAAAAAAAAAAAACACACAAAAAAAGAAAAAAAAATTTCGCAATCGTTAGGCGGAAATTCATGTGTGGGATGGATACCAGTAGTGCCAGGTGCTAGTCAAATTAGCGTGGAAAAGGTACAGGTGACGAGGGAGCTTCAGTAGAACAACAGTATACTGTGGTCAGATGAGATGTTTTCAGGCTGTATGTCAGTGAAAAACTATTTCCTGTGCTGTCTACTGTTATACTGTGCTCGTAGCATGTGCTCTTCAATTGCTCACACAAATATGGCGGCGCACTGTATTGTATTAAAGCACTATGTCCTATTCAAATGCAAATGAAACTAAGAGAATGCAGTGTCGTAGTTATATCGTCACTTAAGTTATGAAGTTACCAAAAATGGCTATTAAAGTTGCCTTAAAATTGTGCATGTAAGTATGTGTTATATAGGCAATTAGTTATATTTAAGAACAAGTCTCTGAAATGCAGCGGTTTTCAAAACTGTCCTGGAGCAGCCCAGCACTATCTCCCTCATAACATACCTGATGCAACTCGTCAGCTCATTAGTGGAGACTTTGAGACCTGAAGTGAGTCAGAAAAGGCAAAGAGTTGTGAGAAAATACGATGTGTGTCAGATCCGCATCAAAAAGGAGCTTAAAGGATTCATCTATATTTAATTTAGAATTTAGTGTTTGATATCTTTATTCAAATTCTGTATACAGTATTTCATGCTTGCTGAAGGGCACAGGTAGCTAAATATGACATTTATGTTAAGATTGTTTTAGGTTCACTGGAAGTTATTTATTTTTTAATGTCTAATAAATGTTAAAATTGATAGCTCTTAATTATAGCTATACTGGAATGTTGAATGGCTATATATTAGGAGGAGAAAAAAATATTTCCTAGAGACATCAGTAGTATTGGTATCAGTGATACTCACCTTTAGATATATATAAAAAAGATGCCACTAAATGCATATTAAAAATCAGAGGTGGAAAGTAACGAATTACATTTACTCGCGTTACTGTAATTGAGTAGCTTTTTTGTGTACTTCTACTTTTTAAAGTAATTTTTAAAATCTGTAATTTTACTTTTACTTAAGTATATTTTGTTTGAAGTATTGTACTTCGCTACATTTTAAAACACATTAATTACTGAGTAAAAAAAAATTTAAAAAAATCCCTCCTTGGAAACTACTGTAGTAAACTGGCGCTAAAATCACAAGAAAGATGCAGACGGACAAAACAGGCGTTAGTGGTGCAGACACCGCTAAAAAAACGAAACCCCGTCATATTTCTGAAGTTGAGCTCGAAGGAAAAAATGAAGTGAACCCCTGGCCATATTTTATTGCTTTATTATGCAGTGTAAGCTGTGCTTACCTAGAGAGACCAAACTAGCAGCTTATAAAATCTCGACAAGACATCAACCCTTCGAAAGCATGTAGAGGTAAGCTAAATAATTGCATCGTTGCATTGGTGGTTAAAATGAAGCTTTAACACTTTAGCAAGAGGTATTGCACAAATTAGCCAAAAAGACAGTGGTGCGGAGTGTGCGATGTATATCGTCTGCGATAATATCATAATTGTTGTTTTAATGATGTGCGCGTGCATCTATAGTGCGTTCTTTCACTGTGTGATTCAGTCTGTTAAAATGCATTTAGAATGATCACAAAATTGAAGATATAGGGGCAGAACAATTTACATATTTATATCATTTCATATAGTAAATCAAAATAACACAAAGAATGCCGGCTTTTTCATGATTATATATATACCTATGTATATATATACCTTTTACCTATGATACCTTTTACCTATGTATATATATATATACCTTTTACCTATGATAGGTAAAAATTGATAGCCTGAATGCACTGTAAGTCGCTTTTTTACAACAGGTCAGTAAACAAGTTAATTAAGAGACCTGCGTTTTAGACACCATATTGCCTGTTTTTGCTCTATTTTTACAACAAACACAGCCACCAAAGCACAGTTTTGCGTCTCTGAGCAACATGACAGTGTTTCGTTCCTGGATGAATCAACCGTTTAAATGATTCGGTTCAATCGCAATGACTCACTTATTAACAGTAACTTGCTGGCCATTTTAATTTCACATTTAAAGTATCTTTTGATTTTTTTTTTTTTTTTTATAATTAATTTCTTATAATTTCAAATGAGTATTCAACATTTTATGTCTTGTTTATCAAAACATTATTCATGCATTTGTAACTCCAGGTTACTGTAAATGCATTCTTGTCCTGCATTAAACAGTGTGTAAATACATCTAAATGCCACTTCCAATGAAGCTTCTGCATTTCGTCTGCATTTAAAAGATGAGTTTGTTGATACTGATTTGCCTGGTAACAGCCCAAATGTCTTATTATTCTAAATAACTGATTCCTTTAATTAAAAACAACTAGTTTGAGATTAATAGGCCTATCCCAGGGATGTCAAACTCAGTTCCTGGAGAGTTTAGTTCTAACCCTGCTCCAGCACACATATCATGTAGTTTTCAAATAAGCCTACATGATTAGATTAGCTGGATCAGGTGTGTTTAATTAAGGTTATATCTAAACTGTGCAGGACTGTGGCCCTCCATGAACTGGGTTTGACATCCTTGGCCTGTCCCATTTTTTGCCTCCCTCCCACTGTTAAAATGTAACTTAGTAATTTTACTCTGAGTAAATTTTAAATGAGCTACTTTTTACTTTTACTTGAGTAGATTTTTAGACTGGTACTTTTACTTGTACTTAAGTAAAATTTCATTAATGTAATGGTACTTTTACTTAAGTAGAATATTTTTGTACTCTTTCCACCTCTGTTAAAAATGTACTGCCTTTTATGTTGTTTCTACATTAATTTGAAGATTATTGCAATATAAAAGTATATTTAAAATGTTTTATGTTATTTAATGTTAGGTGGGATTATTTGCGATTAATTTCAGAAAAAAAAAAAAAAAACTAAAAAAAGATTAATTAGTTTTTTTTTTTTAATTTGATTGACAGCTCCAGTTAATATATGAAGACACAATCCCATTTTTGGTCTTTAAAATAGATTTTGTTTCTTTAATCCCTAATGTGCATAAAAAGCTAAAAAAAATGTGTTAAGTAAGATTTTTTTGATGTTTTTTTTTATATTATTGAACATTAATTATTATTATTATTGTTATTATATTATTATCATTGTTGAAAATGGTTGTGCTGCTTGATATTCTTGTGGAAACTGATTTTTAATAATTTTTTCATTTTTAGTTTATTTTTCAGGGTTTTTTGATGAATAGAAATTTCAAAAGAACAGAATTTATTTGAAATAGAAATCATTTGAATAAAAGTCATTAAAAATCTTAATGAAAACAATCCTTACTGAATCTAAACTTGTAAATTGTAGTGTATGTGTATGTAAATCTTTGAAATCATGTTCACGATATGCTAAATCACAACATATGTAAGTAGGGAGCAGAATAAGACATGTTATATGAAGCTTGAAAGACACAACACAGTTACCTAAGTTTTTGTTATGGACACACTTTTAAGAAGTTTCTGAACAGAGTTTAAATAAGAGGAAGGTTTTTTTGTATTATTTCCTGTTAAATAAAGCTATAGAACCTGCAGATTTATGAAAGATTTATTAAAGTAACACAGGAGTGCAGCAGAAATCCCTCAGCATGCTGTTGATTTGGCACAATGGACTAGTCCGTAGGATGCTATGGTGTCAAACGTTCAAGTTGTCAAGTTCTGTCTTTGTGCTAAAAGTTACTCTTCTGCAAAGTTTAATAACACATCACGACTCAGACAGATATGATGTATGTGTTGTTCAGAAAAGATACAGTGTTCCAGTGCTTATGTGCATAAATAAATCCATAATCAAATAGTACAAAAATATTTCAAGATCAGCGCTAAACCTCAAGACAGCATTTTAACTGAGACATGATTAGTTTCACCGGTGGTCAGAAGAGGCGGACAATGTGTTCTTAAAGGCCAGTTTATTTTTACCCACACAAATTATCGGCCATCTCCTTGTGTCCTGGATGAGAACATGTAAATGTTCCAGTTTATCCATATTTGGCTTTGACACATTTCTTCAGTAATGTACTTCCAATTTCCCATGTGAAAATGCTTCTGCTTGTATTTGCAAAGATAGCGCCTTTATTTTCCAAGGGTGAGAATGAAACCCAAATACCAAATAGCGTTGTCCACAGATGTAAATTGAAAAGCAGGGGTGTCACATCTTTTAAAGCTGGCTTATTGAAATGCGCTCTAAATGAGACCTTCCTCTGAAGCGACACAGGGAGGCCTGTCAGAGCCAGTCACGGCTCAGATGTTGCTACTGCTGGACTATTAGGGCTTTGCTTATTAATTCTGCCGCGAATCACTGCGGCACCTGTTTTCGTCCAGCTAATCTTGACTTTATAACTGGTACATATGGCATGAGTACAGTTCATTACTGTTCGGCTCTGGCTCCTTGGCCAAGAGGTAATTTAATTCCGGTGAGGTGTCAGGTGAACTGAGACTGCCTGAAGATAGCTGCTCTCTTTCTCTTGTGAATGCACACAACGAGACACACAGGTGTGTGCTGCGGTTCCGATGAAAGGAAGCATGTGCTTTGTCTCGTCGGAATGTGAATGTTGTTCCTGTGTAGCTGCTGGAAGCTGGCAGAGTTTTTTCTTTGCAGAGAAGGTGAGGTGAGAAATGTTTAAACAAAAATATGCAGCCTATATTTAAAAATACATTTAAGGAGAGAGATTTCAAAAGATACTTCTCCCAGAAATGAAAATGTTGTCATTATTTACTTAACTCTATTTACTTAATCTCATTTGTGTGATTTGAATATGTGCATATTTAGATTTGCCACATCACATTGGTTACCAGACACATGAGAACCAATGATGTTTTGCATCATTGATGTCAAACATGGCATTAGAAAAATGTATGTCATATTTGAATTTACTTGAATGAGATTTGATGGCTGTGTCAGAGCTGTCAGAGTGAATATAACTTATGTTTGGGCAGTTTCTCACACAGTGCTTTTGCATGGGTTGATTTTTGTGGTATTGCCTACTTTTATTGTGCCTTTTGTTATGTTTTTAACTTGACAGCTCTTGGTCACCATTCACTTACATTGTAGAAAAGAACAGCATGAACATTCTGCTAAACATCTTTTTTTTATGTTATACTTAAGAAACCCACACAGGTTTGGAACATAGGCGTAAATGGCGACATAGTATTAAATTTTTGGTGAACTATGCCGGTAAATCTATACTGTTTTGCTAGATGGAGAGAGAGGGAGATGGAAAGAGAGATTTAGTTTTTTGTTGACAAGTACTTGTCATGATATCTTGACACCCATGGATGTCTCACGGGAGAGTGACAGTTGTTGTGACTAGCATACCACATTCATAACAGGTGTGACAACATTAATCCGTGACTCCATGCAAAAAAAAAAAAAAAGGGGGGGGGGGGTTTGTTGTTGTTGTTTTTTTTTTTTTTTTGCTATGTATAATGTGAGATACGCTTCATATTTTTTAAAGCAAATAAAGTCACGTTAATGGCATTTGTACTCACAAATGTTATTATATTATGCAGGGCAGGTCATGCAGCTACATATTCTGCATTAATTCTTTATTTAATCATTTATGAAATCCATTTAGACTACTGATGCACAGTATTATGACATATCAGCTGTTGCTTTTAAGACATTTTGTCTGCATGCATGTCAAAATTTTTGCCTTGCATGTCGGTTAGTGCTGTGTCAAGAGATCACTGTTGTAAATAATTTAGTTTTCAGCTAGTAATTTAGTTTTCACAGTGAATATCATGTATATTCCTGTTTTTTTTTTTTTTTTTTTTTTTTTCCTGAGCAGTTGCACAGTGAGCCTTTTTTATCATTATTCAAAGCTGTATCACAAGCATTTATTACACACTGAAAGCCACAGTGCTCTTAGAGACCTGTTGATGAAGAGTCTGCTGGGTAAAGGGACATGCCTCCAACACATGATTGCTTTCTGCCAGGAACTTTATAATTATTTACAAAAGCAGCTGCCAGTCACCCATGTGTGAAGGACCATGAATGGGGAATAGAAGGGGATTTGCTCTCTTGGATTAAAGCTTGCTTGCTGTCAACAGCATTTGAGCAGCAGGACAGTGCAACAAATACCATGCTGTGCCCGCTGAAACAAACCTGAAACAAATATGGGCTTTTTTATGACTGGTGAATATATTTTGAACCCTGACATCTTATTTTGTTAGTTGTCTATATCATGATAAAGCTTTTATCGTCTCCTCTCGAAAGCTATTACTGTCACCAAGCGTGCAGTGTTCAAGCTGTAATCTCACAAAAGACATGATGAAATCAATCTTTTCTCTTTTTAGATTATTTCTCTTTTTTTTAAGTCATATTCAGAAATCAATGAACAATTATGTTTTTGAAGTCAACCGTTTATGCCATCTGCAGTTAAATACAAATGCAAATACAAATTCAACCACCAGGGGGCAGTACACATGGAACACTTCCCCAGGGTAATCAACTCCAGAAAAGTCCCCTCTACATGTTACCATACAAACCAAGCAAGTACTGTAATTAGCAATCAGTGCCTCGGATTTCTACCAACACAACTGCATTCTGCAAACTCGGGTCAGAGCAGATGGGAGGAAAACAACCACAGATAGATAAACTAGACCTCATATTTATATTCTGTACACTCATTCCTGCCCACGCCTGGCCACATGCACACAAACTACCTTTCTCGAAATGTGATTTTTTTTCTCTGACATCAATATTTCCTCTATTAAATAATGTTTAGAGCTCTGAGAGCCTGGTGAGGGATGATCATGTACAGAGAGCTGACAGATGCAGTGTAGGTGATGCGAATTGAGCGCCTTCGCTCTCACTGACACAGCTTCTTGCATTCAAAAGACGCGCCATGGGACCTGAGAGACTTCATTCAGACAGCAGGTATTTAGCCAGAGAGATGGATCAGTTTGATGACACATTGGGATTATGTTAAGCTTTGTTATTGCTGTTCACATAAATTAGGCCAGCCAGTCTTTGCTTGCTGCATTCGCTAATGGATGCTGATTAGTGTGTGGACACAAACGCTCAGAGAAAGGGATTTGGCTTGTCAGACGATGGCTGGCCAACAACCTTCACCTCAGGGTCAAGTAGCAGGTGAGGGAGAATGAGGGAAAAACCCCCTGCAAAACAGCCCAAATTACAACATTAAAAATCAACACCTGGCAGTGTTGCCAGATTGGACAGGCGATTTCCAGCCCAAAAGCTCACAAAAACCCACCCAAAAACCGCCCAAAACTTTAACTGTCAAAATAATGTGATGGATTAAGTAAATCAAGGTTGATAGGGGTCATTTTTTACTCCTTAAAACAAAAGAATATAAATATAACATTATATATATTTGGTTGGTGTGATTTACCAAATCGCAAAGGGTGCGATTTACTTGCATAAATATATAGTCTGATGGTCTGTGTTTTTCAGGGTGAAGTGTGGCACTTTGTTCTTTTTTCACACAAGCAGTTCATGATCTAGTTGTCTTCAGTGTCTCTAAGTGGCTCGGTCCCAGTAAATGCTGCTGTTGCTTATAATGTGCATTTAAAAGCGCAACATGAGCCAACCATCTTTCCAAATTTGTACTGAGAATCATTCATAATCATTCATCTGTTGTTAACAAAAGAGAACCTTTAATGTTCCCCTGCAGTTTTCTACTAAAATAAAGCTATATGGTTTGAAGTTTGAAAGCAAAGAAATTAAGACAGTCATAAACACTACTAGTGTTGTAATTTTACTGTTTTTCTGTAAAAAAAAACAAACAAAAAAAAAAAAATAGTTGCTGTTATTAAATACTGTATTTTACAGTAAAGGGTGGTTCAGGTTTGCATTTTGTTGAGCATACTATTAAAAAAAATAGCATAATATAATGTAAATGCTGCACAGTATCTAGTAGTATGTCAGTATTCCATTCCAAACATACTGTAGCTTATGTGAAAGCTATTTATTTATTTATTTATTTCATTTATTTTTGCTTCTTGAATGCAGAGCTTAAAAATAATGGTTTGTTTTTAAAGAGCACATCAGTGTGTGTGTGTGTGTGTGTGTGTGTGTGTGTGTGTGTGTGTGTGTGTGTGTGTGTGTGTGTGTGTGTGTGTGTGTGTGTGTGTGTAATAAGTGTGTGGGATACATGACCACAAATCCACCACATGGTGTTATTTTCAACATTTGTTGTTAGTGGGAAGTGCAAAATTAGCACGTTACTCTCACCTTCTCACCTCATAATGATTAGTCATCTACTCTACATAGCGCTCCATAGAATGGTTGCGTTATATTAAAGCATTAAAAAGCATAATTTCTTATAAAAAAGGGGTTTTCTTTTAAAGATCACATTGAAGTTTTTGCTAGATAACACCTTAGTATGCATGTATGATGAACATATAATTAGGCCCTCATTCTATATAAGATTAGTCAACATCACCATCAGTCAAAGCCAACCAGATTCTTTAATTTTTAATGCAACAGATACATGACAAAGCGACCATGTGATAAAAAATAATTATAGTAAATATGGAGGGTAAAAGCATGTTCCTCAGGTGTGAATTGTGGAGAAAGTAATGGCACAAAACAAGTCTGTACTGTAAGTGTTTAATGGTGTTAGAAGATCTCACCTTATTTAAGGCAGTGATGAAATTGAACTTCTGTTCTTATCTCTCTTTGTATTCAAGGTGTGATAGATTTCACTCAATGTTGTCAAGATTTTCTGGTTTTTATGCTTTTCTTTTGTTAACATTCATAGCACTTGAATATCTGAACGTTTCATTGTAAGATTTGACGTTCATTCTGTACAAAAGCGTCTTCCAAACTTGCAAAGTGTTTTGTTACCTTGACAAGATTGTTTTGGCAGTAGATGTCCCTCAGTGCTTTATTTGCTTTCTTTAATATATTGTATTTGCGTGAAAATCTGTTATCTGGAATTTTATTTTAGCCAGCACAGAGATCCGTAGCAGCCAAGCCTGGCAAAAGGGGAAAAATGCAATCCCACATTCAGAGCTGCAAATCACCCCCCCCACCCCACCCCACATACACACACACTGTGCCACATAAGACATAAAAGCTTGATGACTGCATATGTAGTGTGTTCATCTCCTTTTCGCAACGAGTCATGGGCTAAAGGGGCAGTGACTAGCATGTAATTCACACTTGATGAAAAAGCGTCAAAGCAGGAGTTTATTTTTCTTACGCTTGGCAGCAGTTTCATTTCCTCTGGTTGCCATGCGAAGTCGGGGGAACGAATGTGGAGCTCCTAGCCAGTCGGCTACACCGTACTCATTACCACTGGTGCATAACTGTCAATGTTTATGAGGCTGCTGAAGGAACGGAGACAGGGAGAAGACAGGTGAGGGAGCCGGAGAGTTTTTGAGATGGGACAGAGGCAGACCGCCTCTCCAGAGTCTTGCGGCACGGCTGATCTCTCCTCAGTATGTTTGCTTTTATTCACAGCGACAGCTGTGGGCAGCACATTGCCTCTGCTCACCTGTGCTTCTCGCCAAGCCCACCAGACTGGGACATTCATCAAACCTAACAGCCTGCGTTTAATTGGTCCACATCCCCACCTGCTGTCACTCACCTTTGCGGCACACGGGCGAGGGATACAGACATGACGCCGCAAACACAAACCCTCTGTGCCCACAAACCAGGCAGCGGCAGGGTCATCTGAATTGCAGATGGGAACCTGAAGCTTTCCTTTTCTCATGCTTTGGTTCGGTTTCCACAGGGGTGTGTGTGCGGATGGTAATGATGTGCCCTATCAGTTTACCTGCAGTCACCCTCGGCATCCCAGTATGCCCTGGGGCTGAAGGCATGCGAGTGCGCTGAGCCTCCTTCGTCTCCAGCTAGCGAGACTTCTTTAGTATTCGACTCTTCTGCTACTTAAAAAAAAGTTTTCTGGAACCAGCCTTATAACACTGCTGACTGAGTCCCTGGCATAATTCCCTCTGTCTTATTTGAACGGTGCATGGCATTTCAGATATGAATTGCATATACCCCATAAGAGCTGAATGGCACCAAGAAGCACCTAATGAGCCTTTTACATTTTACTGTTAAACCTTCCATAAAACATCCGGTCTGTAGATGGCTTCAAGGAAATTCCATGGTTTTAACTTTTTGGCTCAATAGACATGAAGCAAGAACTCCATTTATTCAGGCTGATTTTAAATAAATAAACGCTCAAGCTCTTTTGGTCAAGTGTAGATGAGGCCTGAGCTTTAACTTTGGTGGTCTGAAGAGTTGGTTTAAGTGTGGCACGTTTACATTTTTTCTCTTTGTTGATCTGCTTTGTCTGAGTCTCTCTGTCAAACTATGCAAATATGGCTGTCCATATCCATTACTGTTTAGTGTGATGTAGACCAGCATACTTTATTCTCAAATGAGTGAGGAGACAGACACTGGCCTGTGACTTTGAATTAGATTACCTACTTTTATGGCCCCAGATGCAATTAACCTCATGAGATGAGCAGTTCTTCAGGAAAACTGTTTTAAAGGAGCTATAAAACCAACTGTATGCTGAATTTAAATGGGAAAAGTGAATATGGAGGTTTTCAGCTTTAAATTTTTTTTGTGTATTGACCTGGAAATAAATATCTCCAGTGCAATATAGGGATCATACAGTATTTTTTATGCCTAACCAGCTACGATCTGTCTGTATCTGCAGTTCTGTTAAAACAACTTAGCCTCAAAGGTGGATGGAGAGAAACTTGTAAAGATTAAAAATAAGAATACCCAAACTGTCATTGTTTTCAGAATTTAATACTTGTGATGCTGTTTTTGTTATTTGATGTTTAATAGTTTTAAGTAATAGTTATGATGTTCAGACGAAAAGCAGTTCATGATGTTATGTAGCTATCTTGTTCTTATCTTTAACTCCTTATGTAGTTTTATAATGACTGTTAGACAGTCTATGTTAAATCTCCAACTAGCACACGCTTGTAACGAATCCGGCCTCTGTGGTTCCCCCTGATCGTCACCAGAGGTCACCATCACCTGAGTATTGACTTTTCCCCTCAAACTCCATTTCCCATCACCCCATACCTGGCTTTGATTATGAGCTCACCTGATGCTTGTTTATGGGACTATTTAAGCCTCTGTCTCACACTCACTCTTTGAGAAGTCTTGTTTAGCCCTGGCTGAAATTTCTGAGCGTTATCATCTTCTTGATTGGATTACTGTGTTTGACCCTGGACAGTTTCTCTCATTTTTGGATTCTTTGCTGCCTGCCTTTTGACTCTCTTGCCCCATTTTTTGGACTGTTGTTTATCGACCATTGCCTGTATGACTACACCTTTTATTAAAAGCTGCAAATGGATCTTCACTCCGTTGACTCATCATTACAGAAGACTTCACCTGAAGTCAATCCAGCAGCGATGTACAGACTCACTACCGAAGTCTCTGCCCAGGCCAATGTGCTGGCCTCTCATCAACAACAGCTAACATGCCTCACGTCTCTCACAGAGGAGTTAGTGAAGACTTTGCAAGCGTTACGGCTACCTTCATCTGAGTCTGCCTCGCCGTCATTAGACCGAGCACCCCAAGCACCTCCTCTGAGTCTTTCCATGGCCAGTTCCTGCTTGGCTTAGCTGGAGAAATTTGACGGCACACCAGCTAAATGTAAGGGATTTTTGCTACAGTGCTCCTTAGTTGTCTCGCAACATTTTGTTATACCAGAAGAAGTCGCATTGCTTTTGTATGCTCTCTCTTGACTGGCAAAGCATTAGACTGGGCCACTGGCATGTGGAATTTTAATCCACCAGGCTTTCCCTCGTTTGAGAGTTTTTTTTGCAGACTGGCTGCACAAACTGGATGATCTGATGATCCCTTAAGAATTTGCCTTGACATTTCACACACTGGCTGCACAAACTGGATGATCTGATGATCCCTTAAAACTGCATTTTCACAAAGGACTGAATCTGGAGTTACAGGCTGAACTCACTTGTCAAAATGAGGGATCCAAATTTCCCTTCTTACTTCTCACTGACCATCACAATCTGGAATATCTCCGCAGTGCAAAAAGACTCAATCGCAGACAGGCCAGGCAGGCCCTTTTCTTCACAAGGTTTCAGTTCACAGTCACTTATTGTCAAGGTTCCAAAAACACCAAAGCAGATGCACTCTCTCGTCAATTTGAGTCAACATACCAGCCCCTTTCACCTGATCCCATCTTACCTACCACTCTCATTACAGCACCTGTGCAGTGGGATGTCATGACTGAGATTGCGGAGATGCAGGGCACAGATCCATACCTGCCGAATGTCCACCCTACATGACCTTTATACCTTCTTCCTTGAGGAACTGAGTCATTCAACATGTTCATGATCTTCCCAGCTCCGGACATCCGGGAATAACTGTATCCATTCAATTTCTCTCCAGTAAATTCTGGTGGACCTAAATGCACACTGACATTGCATTCATTAAGAATTGTGTAACCTGCAACACTTCCAAATCCTCTAAACAGATGCCTGCGGGTTTGCTACAACCACTACCCATTCCTCAGAGACCCTGGTCCCACTTTGCCATAGATTTTATCACTGACCTCCCCAACTCCGAAGGCAATACCACCATTCTCACTGTCACCGATTGCTTCTCCAAGTCCTGTCATTTGATACCATTACCCAAATTACCCACAGCCCTAGAAACAGCAGAGGTTTTATGCAGTTATGTATTCTGCTTCTATGGACTTCCCGTTGATATTTTCTCAGACAGAGGCCCTCAGTTCACCTCTCGTGTATGGGCAGCTTTTTTCAAATTCCTCAATGACAACATCAGTCTTACTTTTAGCTAACATCATGAATCCAACGGGCAAACTGAACGCCTCAATCAAGAAATCACTCACTTCCTAAGGTCTTACTGACACTGCAACCAGGCCGATTGGAGCAGATACTGTATCTCTTCTAGGCAGAATATGCACAGAATTCCCTGCACAAACCACCTACTGGACTTACACCCTTCCAATGCTTACTTGGATTTCAACCACCTCTCTTTCCCTGGTCCGGGGAACCCACAGACTTACTTGCAGTTAATGACTGGCTCAGGAGGAGTGAAACCACCTGGAGCGAGGCTCATACTCATCTCCAGCGTGCTGTCAGGAGACAGAAGGTACAAGCAGATTGTCACCGACGTGCCAACCTTGAGTATGTCCCGGGACATGTCCCTGGCTCTTCACTCGAGATCTTCGGCTCCGGCTACCCTGCCGTAAACTAAGTTCCAGGTATGCGGGTCCATTCAAAGTCATTAAACAAATAACCCCTGTTTCTTACCGTTTAGCTTTACCCTTTACCTCCTCAATATCGTATCTCACCCACCTTTCATGTCTCTTTGCTCAAGGCTGCTGGTGCTCTGAGAAGGGCGGACAACCTAGATGAGGCCTGGAACCAGGGACCTCCTCCCATCATCATCGATGGTGAGGAGGCATATCAGGTTCAGGAGTTCCTAGACTCTCGGCGGCAGGCAGGAGTTCTGCAATATCTCATGGACTGGGAGGGGTATGGACCAGAGGAAAGGTCCTGGGTTGAGTCCAAGGACATTCTTGACCCATCGCTTACCACTGACTTCCACAGGACCCATCTGGATAGACCGGCCTCTCGTCCTTACGGAAGACCCCGGCGTCGTTTGCCTTCTCACATCAGGAGCCACTCGCAGGGAGGGAGCTCTGTAATGAATCCAGCCCCTGGTTCCCCCTGATCGTCACCAGAGGTCACCATCACCTGAGTATTGGTTTTTCCCCTCAAATTCCATTTCCCATCACCCCGTACCTGACTTTGATTACAAGCTCACCAGATGCTTGTTTATGGGAATACTTAAGCCTCTGTTTAACACTCACTCTTCGCAAAGTCTTGTTTTGCCCAAGCTGACATTTCTGAGCATTATCATCTTCTCGATTTAATTATTGTGTTTGACCCTGGACTGTTTCTCTTGGTTTTGGATTCTTTGCTGCCTGCCTTTTGACTCTCTAGCCCCGTTTTTTTGGACTGTTGTTTATTCTGCTTGCCGCCATCCTCGATCACTCGCCTGTTTTGTTACTCTGCCTTTGTCCCATCTCTGATAACCCTGTTACTGTTTATCGACCATTGCCTGTACGACTGTGTCTACTTTTATTAAAAGCTGCAAATGGATCTTCACTCTGACTCATCATTACAACGCTGTTTGGTATAAAGTTGGTAATAAAGTTTATGACTGATTTATTGATTGATTGATTTGAAAAACAAAAATAAGTAAAAAATTATAATAGTACAAAAAGAAAATGTTTGTCAATAAAATAGGCTTATTACTGAATACTTATCTTTTAATAATAACATTTAAAATAATGCTGACAGATAAGAAGTACTGGAATGTGTCTAAATTTATAATAATTATTATTTCATTTAATACTGTCGTTGTCATTTATTCTTAAAATATTTCCTTCTTTTTTCTACAGAAGAAAGAACGTTATACATGTTTGGAACAACAGGAGGGTAAGTAAATGGTGACTCATTTTGGAAGATTTTTTTTTTTTTTACTTTATGTAAAAAAAATGATTGAGAAAACAATGAAAATTATATATGTGTCTTCCTTACACTATTGAAGACATACACAGAAATCATTATAAGGGTCATATCAAAAATGCAGACAAGGTTTTATGTTTACGCAGCGCGATACAACCTATAAAAACCCAGTATAAGTCACTATAATCCATAATTATGTCCCCACTGGATGCAACAAATGCCTCATTTGTAATAGGTTTTATTGTTATTTTCTTGTCATGCCGGTGTTCTGACCGGGACATGCATCGCAGTATGGCAAGGGACATAACATTTCCATCACACTCTTGAGGCATTCGGCCAATCACAACGCAATGGATAGTTGGTCAATCAGAGCACATCTCGCTTTTCAGACCGATGAGCTTTGTAAAAAATGACACTTTTCAGAAAGGTGAGGCATAGAGGAGAAACAATAATGTACAGTATGTGGAAAATAATGTTTTTTGAACCTTAAACCGCATAAACACATTTCATTACACCAAACACACAAAATAATGTTCTTTTTAGCAACATCATATGACCCCTTTAAGAGATGCATTTTCTTTATGTTAACATTGGTGAGTGATCAAAGCATCAGTAGCAGAATAAGGGTTACCATCCTGACATGACAACTGAGGAAAGACTTTGAAAGACATCTTGAGCTCAATTCTTGAACTTAGCAAAGTTCTGTGCAGCAATAAATGTAAAAATTAGGGCCTATTGGATTTTTCTCATAGTCTCCTTCATAGGGCTTTTGCCATAAATGTACTGAAGCAATTTAAGTTCCCTAACGGGATGAGAATATAGCTTGATAGAGGATGCATCCATAAGGACCACGACTCCTTTAAGCGCCACTGTGTCTTTTTGCATAATGGTTGTTCTGTAAGTCCAGTAAGTCGCCACAGGTTTGTTGAGGGCCACCCTTATGTGAGACCCCAGTTTACAGAGGTGTAGCTTCCTGCATTTGACAGCCTCATTAAAAGGTTGTCCAATTAAAAAACTATAATTGATCGCATGTTTTCTAAATGCCCACTCTGCTCTCACAGAGGAACGCTGGAGGTTAATTTCAAATTTAAATACACCCTTAACATCTCCTTTATAAAGAGATGAGTCAGTCCACTTAACAACTCCTGCCTCCCTCCTGCACATGATATCACAGACTTATTCAGTGAAGGACCTGGTGCACGAGCTATGCTGATGGAGCTTTAGTTGAAAGCAAATAAACCTTTCATGGAACCTCTTTCACATTTTGATTAATAGCAGAGATACAGCAGATGTTTGGGGCCTAGTGTTTGTCAAGTATTATGCAGATCTAGGCCTCTAAGTGACAGGAAATCAGAAAACTTAAGCTTAAATGGTAGATCAAAGTCTGTATGGGTTTTTTTGGGGTCAGTGACATGACACTCAATTTTTTCTAATTTATTCCAAAATACATTAAAAAAGCAGTTCATACATCCAGCGACTTAAAAACCTCTCTTTTATGATGCATGTTTTAAGCATGTTTTGTACGTCGCATGTGCTACGGAAAAACTGGTCTGTGCTATGAATAAATTTACCATTGTAGCATGCGTGCGATACAGTTTTGCATATTTATAACAGCTGCTTGATAGTGTGAAGTGATTTTGTTGTGCTTGTTTGTGTGTGAGATTGATTATACTTGTTAGTTAGGGGTGTGCGATATGACAATTTTTCATCGTGGATGATTAAAATGTCTCCACGGTCAGGTTTTGTAGAAATGCTACAGCAAACATTCTATCAGATGCAGTTCTGGCACCTCCGTCTCAATATACTGTACAATGTGACACACTTTCACATCAAATGTTAACTCTTCGGTAGAGTTACACACACACTTATTCACAATCAGAAAAGTGCATTTTTTGCATCTTCTTTAAAGTCTTGACGATTAAACATTTAATTCACGTGCTGTTCTGACATGCTTCTGATCGTGTACCAACGCGCACATTTTCAAACAGTGGCTATTAATAAGTTGTCTTTCGCATCTAATACTATCAAAAACATATATGGTTTAAATATAAATACAGTTGGTTATGTCTAAAATGAAAGTAAACAGCTGAGAGAGAAAGGATGCGTGCAGCTCTTAAAGCGACAGAAACATGCTGCTGCTTGTCATTAAAGGAATAGTTCACCCAAAAATTTTATTTCTGTCATTATTTACTCACTCACATTTTGTCCCAAACCTGTATTAATTTCTTTCTTGTGCTGAACACAAAAGATGATATTTTGAAGAATGTGGGTAACCAAACAATAACTGGTCCACATTGACTTTGATAGCGGGGGGGGATACTATGGAAGTCACTGGGGACCAGCAACTGCTTGGTTTCCCACATTCTTCAAAATAACTTTTATGTTCAACAGAAGAAACAAACTAATTTAGGTTTAAAACAACTTGAGAGTGAGCAAATGATGGTATAAAAATAAAACACTATGACAGAATTGAGAGGCAGATGACAGCATTTTTGGGTGAACTATTCTAATATAGTTAATAAAACAACAAAAAAGAAAAAAATAACTTACTGCTTACAGTTACAATTACAGTTGCTTTAAAAATGTATCATTGATGTATATAGTATATATAGTTTTTATTTTTATATTTGTTCATTCAATTTCTTGAATGTTACTGCTAAATACTATAACAGAAAAATAAAGCAGTTTGTTTTATTTGTATATTCTATGTATTTGCAATGTATATCTTTGTTCTTGTTTTCTAATAACAAAGATAAAATAATGAAAAAGATTTTTACCTTCACCCACTTTGGCCTAAATGTCTAAATGTCATTCTTTTTTATTGTATATTTTGTTACCATAAAAGGCTTGTTTTTTTTTTTTTTACAATAGGGAAATTAGTTTGGCTGTACTGCTCAGGCAACTTGCAAAATAGTAAAACCATCATGACAAAGTAATTGTGATAAAATCGTGATATTCCTATAAAAAAAAATGTTTTATGATATTTTTGTCATATTGCCCACCCCTAGCTTGTGCTTCAACTGTTTGGCCTGTGCTACAAAACTTTCAACCTCTGTAGCACCAGTGCTATGTGCAAAAAAAGTTAATGTACAGCTCTGTTAAGGTAAATTATATCAGTATGATAAACTGTCCTGAAATCATGATTAAGAAAAAATCCTTATTGAAATAATGAAATATTGAAATGAAAACCATATAAAGTAGTTTGGCATAATCATTTTGTTATTATTATTATTGTTGTTGTTGTTGTTGTGTAGTGTGACCAACAGAGAATGTTATAAATTATTAGTTTGATTTATATATATATATATATATATTAATCAAAGTAATAATTTATAACATATATTTATATATATATGATTAAAGAGATTACACAAAAATTACAATTTATTCACCCTCCTGTAATTTATTCACAAACCTGTACGCATTTCTTTCTTCTGCTAAACTCAAAAGATATTATAAATGTCATTCACCCTTTTGCATGTTGGGAATCATAGTGATCATGCTCTTGGTATGAAGGATGTACAATACCAATTATCACATTATCACAATTATCACAGCACACTCAGAAGCTCAAAGTGCAATAATTACCCTGCAGCTCAAGCTGATGTATCTGTTCCTGAAATTAGAGGCATTCTCAAATAAGCCACTGAAATGTCTACAGCCAAATGACTCTGCGTGATTGACTCTGAAAGAAAGATAATGGCAGGATGGAGCCAACTACTATCTGAGGCAAAGCACTCAGGAAAAAAAACAAAAGACCAAAACTATTAACTGCCCTAAAGCTAGTGCTTTAAATAATCGTATCTGGGTGTGCATTTGAAGTATACATAACTTGTCTGGAGCCTCAGATGTCCTTGTAGACTCCTTAACTGCCTTGTTATTGAGAGAGACAGAGCTCCATGGCTTCTGAAGTCCGCTTCAGCTACAAGGCCCTAATCATCTCTCAATTAGATCTATCTCTTAATATTACCACTGTCTCCTATGATGTGTACACAGCATAAGACAGTTCCGCTGACTCCATTATGAATAGAGACACCGCCTTATGTGGTCTCATTATTGGATAAGTAAGAGGATACAGGAGGCAGACAGAAGTTTTAAGGCCAACCGGAACAGACGCCATCCCCATTAGCGGCAAGGCATTAACAGCGTCAGCGACACAAATGAGGGGAGGAGAACGAGAGGGGATTGAAGAAAGATGGGTAGAGGGGGAGGGGTGTGTTTTGTGGGACATGGTCCAAGAACATCAACTGTATTTACAGCGATGCTGCCATCTTGCTTCATATTGAATGTCTGCATGATGATGGTATGTTGGATCCAGCAGCCAAAGGGATAGTTTAATAAATGTTCTAAAGTGTATGATTGTGTGTCTCAGGGGGAGATGTAGTTTCTGTAAAATACATGTTGTTTTCTTTACGTGCTCTTTAAGGCAAAAGGTACACCCACACAAGTACCATGAATCAGTGTTGTTGTTGTAAACTAAAATCATTAAAACTGTTTTTGTTAACAGAAATACAATCGAATAATACATATTAATTGAAAAACTTACATGAAGATTAGAAATGTTGCCTTGGTGACTAACTGAAATAAAATAAATAGACTAATAAAACTAAATCTACTAATAAAAATGACAAAATAACTAAAACTTCAATTAAAATGAAATAAAACTAACTGAAATAAAATAGAAGGTGAAGTATTACAATTACTAAAACTGAAATTAAAGATAAATATAAATATTAAATATTTATTTAAAAACATACTAGAGTTGATATGAAATCTGAAAATAAAAAAGTTAATTCAAAATATTTCTATAATCATTTCTAATATATATATATATATATATATAGTATGAATAATACTAAAATAACACTGATATGAATATGATAATGATTTAGAGCCAATATATAAATACAGTGTGTTTTTTTATTATATTATGCAGTTTTGTTTTGTTGTTTTTTTTTTGTTCATTTTTCTGTAAATTACGATTGTCAATAGACTAAAATAATCTCATGATTTCTGACAATTTTTTATAAATCGTAATGAAACGTTCACTATATTATAATATTAGTAATATTGTCACATTCAGTAAATGTTAATTTATTTACTTTTTAATATTTAATTGTGTTTTGTTTTTTTGTTTTGTTTTTTCACCTGGGCCCCACTTTGAAAAGCCTTGTTTTAGCAAACTCATTAATTCATGCAGTGTTCTGGTATGTAAAATCTACTTTTTGCCATCCAGTCAATTCCCGAATCACATTTATTTGTCAATCAATATCCTATTTTATTTTCTAAACATGCAGCCATAAAATGGATTACAGTCAGCAATTCACATTGACTTTGACAGCAGGTTTTTATAACCTATCATGAGACTGAACATGCAAATTACAGTATAAATGGCCTCTCATTGATATCATTCATTACTTTGATAAAAGCACTCAGTAATTATCAATTTTATTTAAGCACATCACAGAGCCGAGCAAGACACAGTGATGGAAGACAAGTCATTCTGATGTGTGTCACCAAGTCATTAAGCCTGCAATCTGATTCATCACTGCAATAATGAGCCAGAGATGAACTCATCAATTTAATTTTCCCTAATATTACCCGTAGACGAGCCCTCGTCTCTCTTTATATTTCCTTTGCTTTTCTGTCTCTTTGTCATTGTGTGTATTCTCTGTCTTTCTGGCACATAATGTGTGTAGAAAGTGCTAAAGCAGACACATGTGCAGCCAGTGAGGAACGGGGCTTTAGCATATTTTTAAGGGGGTTCAGACTGGAGACTCTCTGCTCCAGTGCCTCGCTGTCTATCTGCCTCCTGCTCGTCTCATCTTCCTTGTCAAGTACACTCTTCACGACATTGACATGCCTCCTGTCACTGCTTTCTTACTTCCAGGAAGCTTCTTGCCTGCCCTTTGTCATTCACCCAGAAAAAAAACACAAAAAAACAACAGCATATACCTGCACAATGGGGCTGACTTTTGTCAATTAAAGCACACACATACTGTAAGCATTGATTTGGGAATGATTATAGCACTTATCTCTGTGTATTGCATTTAAAGTAATTGTTTGAAATGAGCAGTCTTTTATAATAGCCTTTATTGAGGTGAACTATAGTGACTAGTGAAATATAGTTTCTTTCCTATACTCCCAGCTGGGTTCTGAGAATTTGAAAGACATTTTTGTGTCATTCAGAGAATTCAAATAAATTATAGTCCCCACTCAAAGCCAGCAGGAGCAGGGGTGTGGACCAAACAAAACCTTCCAAAGAGTGAGAGCAGAGATATGACCTCTCATAATGTCTGTATCCAACAACAGGAGAGTAATAGACAATGTTTAGTGGAGACCGCCTTCAGCGTATCATGGCAGATCCCATTTGGTGTTACTAGCTTTTTAAGTTTTCTCAGGTATCCATAAGTAAATGGACAATGGTCAACCAATAGACAGTACTAAACTCTTCTAGCCAGTGTAGTGTGTGTGTGGTTTATATGCTTTATTAGTATTTCTAGTACTTTATTATTAATAGTTTGTATGGTTGCCTTGGATTTAGTCACAAAATACTAACTAACTAAAATGAATGATTAATAATAATAATTGCTATTATGAAGTTGTTAAATGATTATGGTAATTATTATTAATAATAATAGTAAAACAACTGTATATTAAATTATTAAATATAATAATAAGAAGAAGAAGAAGAAGAAGAAGAAGAAGAACAAGAACAAAAACAAGAAGAAGCAGAAAACAAGACGCTTTTCTTTATTTTTCTCTAGAATTCTAAGGTCATTCACTGTCCATATTTGAGCCAAAGATTCCTTTCTGAAGCAATTAAATGCATTTCCCCCCTGGCGCTTTATGATAACCCATATTGACCATAACTGCAGATTAATGATTCATGAATAGGGGATGTAATGGAGTAGCTGCTTCTCTAGTTGTAATTGAGTGGAGCCATTCTGGCGAGCCGGGGCAGTTAATGTGGCCTGCTGATCAAAGCCAAGCTCTCCTCTGATTGGCATACGATGCATCAGAGGAAGTGATGGCGAGGCACTACATCAAGGTGCTGCCTGGGCACATTAGCATATCTTTGAAAGGAAGAAGAGCGCTGTCCCATTTCAGAAGCGTCACTCTTGCTTGTCGTCTCTCCTGAATCCCACTCTGTCCCCTAGCAGGTGGAAAACTCCCACAGACTTTCCTATTTGATAACAATACTGATTGTAAGAAAAGAAAAGGAATGCAAAAGCCAACACAGACTAGTTTTATTCCTTTACACACATACTGCTTCCCAAACTGAACCCAGGGAGCGTGTCTTTAATTAACAGACTCGCTTTAGATCATCCTTGTCATCCTATCTAAAGCAGAGAAGGTTCAAGAATGCAATGGAGTACGGCTTAATTAAACCACAGTGTACAGGAAAGTCAGGCTATCGCTCGGCTGCAGTGCAGTGAGGAGACATTGTAAAAGTCACATCAATTCTGCATGGAGACACAGCAGGTCAAGACAGACAGGGAATCTCTGAATTTTAGTATCTAGCATGTAGCAACACCTCTGAGAGACACCACCGCATTATTCAACCTGATGACAACCGATGCAATCCAGGCTGAGATGCCTCTTATCTCTTACGTTTTTTTATGGCTTCTTACTAGTGCGCTTGCAAATATAATGTAGAAGGAAAACTCACATTTTTTTTCCAGTGTGTTCAACTAAATATAAACATTATAGAAAATATTCTTCGTCTGATTCTGTTTATCTTGCCGTCTGACCGTTGTTGTCGACGAGTACACAGATGCCGAGAGATATGTAGAGAGAATAAGAGATAGCGAGAGTGCAAGAGAGACTCTTTTCATCTCTCTTTGAGCATGTGACTGTGGAGGGTGTGTTCCCGCACCCCCCCCCCCCCCCCCCCCCCACACACACACACACACACACTCTGCTGTGCATGCTGGGAAGAAGGTAATGTTGACAATTCCCCCCTCTTGCCTTGTCAGCCAACAATCCCGTGTCACACTTCACCAGCACCACCATTCTCTGACACCGCTGTCAAGAAATGACATTTCATTTTCACACCTCTACTTCTTACATAGCCTTTCTTCATGATTTTTTTGCCTCTTTTTTTCCTTCCAAATACAGCAAGGCTGTCATGCAGATATCGATACCTTTGACAATCTGGAAAGTCTTTACCCGGTTTAGTCCTCCCACTCTCACACTTTAGTCTCTGTTACTTTCATGATGGTTAACCGAACGAACCGAACAGAGGTCACTGGAAAGCGTTAAGGTCACATGTACCTCCAAGCACTTGCATATGGTCAGTGACTCGCATCGATTAGCTTATGTGGTAATCGCTTTAGCCCTGGGAGTTTTTGTAAATGAAGCATGCTGGAGGACTAAAACCATTAAACAGAGTACAGTTTCTAGTTTGTAAAAAAATGGAAAGCTTGAGACGCAGTCTCCGATGGTGCTCCACTGAATTTTTTTATTTTTTGGCCTGATCTGATTTAATATGCCCACTTTGTCCCTCACTCCATTACGTTGAGCGGCAGTTCTCCGGTTTGCTCTGGTTTCCATTTTATCCACACCCCTAACAGCTGTGCAGATCAATAATTATACCTTTATCGGCTAAATTGAAGGTTGCTATTAGGCATTTTTCCAACTAAACGGTCACGTGGCTAGTGGTTGGCCTTCCATTCTAGCTCTTCGACCTCTGGGGTTTCTTGCCAGTTGTAGAATCACTCTGACTTTCTAAATTAGACACTGAAGAGATGGCCGTCTCAGCCAACGAGCGTCCCAATTTCATTATCAAGAGGTCCAGAATTTGAGATTATAAGTGATTATGTTCAGTCGTTCTTGTTTGGAAAATCTCTTTAATCCTAGTCTCCATGGCTGCTTCTGACAGGGCAGAGACAAGGCCGGCTGGTCAGCGGCCATCAAAAGGCAAAAAAGAGAGAGCATACGGAAGCAGGAGGAGCCCTGGCCTCGGATTTCAGGGAAAGTGGCCAGCTGGCCATCCAACAAGAGGTGCGGTGTCTGATCAGGCAGAGGGAGCAATCGGTTGGCCAGAGATCATAGCGGTCAGTTGGGACGTGGCTGGATCCACTTTGTGCTCTGGGAACTCTTGAGGACAGAGCACATCAAGCTGCTGTTGACCTTAGCAGCATTGGTACTGTCTGTCAGGGTGTCATACTCTCCAGCCATTGCTCCACCAATCCTTAAATCTCCACACTTGGACACTGAAAGTGTCTGTTTTGAGTTCTATTGTAGTTTTCGCCTGTGTAGATGAATTGGCAAAGTGTGAGGTGCACTGCATGTGGAATGTAATGTGTTGAATGAGTAATGGGGGCATGTTGTCACACTTGTATATGGAACCTGCCATTATTGTAGCCTATTATAGTGCTTTAAGCTGAATTTAAATTGTAAACCAATGTAATGTAATGTACAAAACCATTAAACTGTTGCTTTGTCCACCCAATATTCTACATTTCAAACATTTGTTAAAATCACTCTTAAAAATGTAGCACAGGACATTTTTTTTTTACCCTGAGTGTAACAAGTTTCACAATTACAGTAAGCCTGCCATTAAAAATATAGCCTATTATTCTCAGTTTAAATTGTAAAATGATTCATTAAACAACAAAAATATAAAAGATATTTAATTTTAACATTATTAACATTATTAACATTAAATTTTATTCAGCAAATATTGACAGCTTACTCTGACCTAACAATTATTAAAAAAATAAATGTATAGTTTAAGTAAATTCATAGTGTTGTCACACTATGACAGATATCATAATAGAGCTAGAAATTAAACAGCCTGTATTATTTGTCCACCAAATATTATGTCATCTAAGATTTTTAGAAAAAAATCAGTACAAATATAGCAGGTCACCCTATTTGAGCCTGTCATTCAACATTATAGGTTTTTCAGCTAAATTTAAATTGTAAAGCAATTCCTTAAATAACAAAAATGTAAAAGATATTTGATAATTCTATCTGTTTTATCCAACAAACATTGTTAAAACTTGCCCCAAGCTAACTTTTATTTAAAAAAATATCCATAAAAATGTAACGTGGGGCATGTTGTCAAATTGAAAAAGATGTCATCATAAAGCCTGCCATTAACAGCATTTACTGAAATCATCCATAAAAATGTAGTGCAGGACATGTCTTTGCTACAATGGAGTGTGTCATTTAACACCCTTTAAATCAAAAAAAAAAAAAAAAAAAAAAAGTTGAACGACAACTTGCCCCAATCTAACATTTATGAAAGAGATCCATAAAAAAAATATATATAATAATAATAATAATAATAATAATAATAATAATAATAATAATAATAATAATAATAATAATAAATTAAAGATGTAGCATGCTGTCACAATACTGTATGTGTAGTGTGTTGTCCCAGTTAGCCATTTAACAGTCTATTATACACTTACAGCAAAATTTATATGGTAAAACAATTTATAAAACAGCAAAAATTTAAAATATTTATTCACCCTGAGAACACAGTTTTTATTTCAATTTATATATACTGTTTGAATGTTCGCCAGTTATATTTTGTTCAACTTACTTGTGTGACAACAAGCCCTGCTGTCCCCTATAATATATAAAGCTATGTGTTGTATTTCATATTATACAACTGTTCGTTTGGTCCTCAAAGATTCACATAACAAGCTAGTCGTCTTGTTTCTGCAATGTCTGGCATAACTAAACATGGGTGTTCTTTGAAGAAAATGATCAGTAAACTCCCAAACTAATGCATCTGTTCATGTGCAGTTATTATCTTAGCTTGTTTCAAAAAGCTCTGTAATTGTAACGAGTTCATTAAGACCTCATTAATATACAATTAAAATCTTTTTGGGCAGTTTAGTCCCTAATAATAATAAATATACTGTATCAGTGACTTTCCTCTTAATCAAAAGGCTTATTTTCACCTATAAAGTCTAATCAGCCAGATTCATTCTTTAAGGAATAGCGGGATTCTTTTGTGTGTTTTTGTAGCTAATGCAGGACACATTGTGCAGATTCTATTTAAAATTTGAAATGGAAAGGCTGCATACTGATCACCCACAGACTTTATGCTCATTAAATGCTGCCTGATAGGTCAAATCCACTTGAAAACCCTTCTCCAACAAATGAGTCCCTTTCATTCACTCTGTGACTCTTTTATACTGCAGTCCTTTAGCTGTGGGAGAGAAATAACGAGGGTCTCTCTGATCAAAATCAGTTTAGTATTTATTCTTTCCTCTGCTGTTTTCTCATATAGAGGAGTTCAAGGTGAAGACTCATTCTCATCTCGTACATGGCTTAGAGTGTCTGGCATAAAGATGAGTGTAGATTATGGACACATACAGTCTGTTTAATTTGTGTATATGTGCAGTAGCTCTTTACATTGTTTTGAAGCGTTCTTTGTACCTCACAGTCAGCAACGGTTGCTATTGGCAACTCCCCAGTCAAACATATTCTTTGGTCAATAATGCATGCAGAAGGCACTTTACATTAAATAAATACGCTAAAAGATGAATACCTCCAAGCAACTTTTGTGTAGACTGTGTAAGACCCCATTTTTTAAAAGCCACTTTACACTGTAAACATTTTTTTCCATTAATTTAATTAATTTGACCAATTTCAGCATATTTTTTTTTTCTAAATTATATAAAATTAATCTCCATATTCATTTTAAAAATGTTTTTAAATATATATGTTATGTTTAAATGACTTTTAGCCTTAATTTGAATATATGTACTTAAAAATTTAAGGCAGCAACTAAGCTTTGGAATTGTTTTTACAAGATTACCTTTGAAATCCTCTAATGTTCATCTAAAGTTAATCTTTAAAAACACTAAGACACTAAAACACATTTGACATTGTAAATGCAAAAATCTAAAAAAAAAAATCAAAAACATTAGCAAATCTCAAAATGAATATCCCCAAAAAATTGTGATGCCTAAATTCACTTGTAGCATTTAAAGCACTTAATTTTAGTTTAGTGTTTTATTTTTAATTTGTTTATATTAATACCAAAATCAGCCATCAGAATATCAGCCATTCTTCAGTTCTTGTTCAAAGTATGAAAAAGACTGGCTTATCTGTATAATACCTTTGCAATGTCTTTGAATAATATCTCATAATATGTGTATACCAAGGCTTTTACCATTTATAATTTCTATGTAGAAAATTTAAAGAACATATACATTCTTGTTGCCATGTGTGCAGAAATGTATGATTTTCATTGGATTGTGTTTTAGCGACATTCCAACATCTATTCTCAAGTTGGCCTGTTCTTTTTATGAATAGTAACATTGATGCTCAATATGTCTCCCAACGAGGGCCCTTATGCTTCCCTTTTTCACATACAACAGGCAGAAGAACATTTTATTAAATAATAAAAATTTCATAACAGGCTTTCAGGACCAAAATGAATGCCCTTGGTGGTGTGCAATCACCATGGTGCAGAGTGTATTTGGAATTAATTTCAATAAATGAATTTCATTAATTCCATTTGCTTGCTGGCTAAAGACATTAATGAATCCAGTGAGCCAGACGTGGTTTCACGCAGTCCTTCCTCAGCTTTTGAATGTGTGTGTTTTTGATCTTCTTCAGCATTATGTCCTGGTTGTTCTCCAGCCTCGTTCACAGATAATGAGAGCTTAATGATCTCCTGCATTTAAGAAACTGATTAGATGCCCTGAATCCCACCCTAATTGCTCGGCTTATCAAGGCCATGCTCAAGATTTGTGCTTGATCTATCACAGTGCACGGAGAACACTGATCTATCTGTTCTTACACAGGAGGAAAGCAGATACACTAAAGCACTCTTTTCACTGTATTAATGGTGACCACGATGAGTGAGGTCTGGGCTGCAGTGGCGGTGGGAGTGAACGCTCTCTCCAACCACATCACATCCTCATGATTCATTCATTAAGGAGTTAACTGTTTCCAGTGTGTCAACAGCTTGTCTTTGAAGTGATAATCTTAACATTGAGAGAGCCCTTGAATTTTTGCATTTAATTACATTGGTTAATGGAAAATGATCTCTATAATTCAATGAGGAGGAGTCACTTGAGCCTCCTGTTAAAGAAGCTGCGTCTAATAAATTCTTCAGGGAGCCAACGTGTGGGGAAAGAGAGCTGAATCTGGAAGTGCTTTCCTTCTGGTGTGAATCAATTATCTTCTAATGCAGAAATAGGACCGCAAGTCGCTTTCTCTGAGCTATTTTATTTATATTATTTAAAAATATTTTAGTCATTTTAATGAGGCATTCGTACTTTAAGAACAGGCAGAGGAAGCAAATAATGTCAAACCTTGAAAATGAGATTCATACCCAGTTATATTAATTAATACGACTGAATGAGGGAAAGGGGAAAAACTGACACTGATTCAGCGAGGTTTTTAGTAAAAAGCCAACAAATGTGGTGCTGCATATTTCAAGGGGTCCTGTATGAAAAACTAGGACAATTTCTGAATGAGCAATGGCAAGGTTTTCAGCATATTTTTCAGTGGATCAGAGAATACACCCAAACTCCTTGATTTGGTAGGCGCATAGTCTCAATGTTTCGCAAATGATAATACTAGAGGAATGTGAGATAGATAATTTCCTCAATGACTTTCAAAGACAGCAGTGGAAAATCTATCACCATCGTTTGATTGATAGAGCAAGGTTCTCAGCTCCTGCCTGTAATAATGGGGTCGGTTTTAATATTACCTGTCACATTAGCTTCTTCTGTTTTCTGTACGCAGATGTAATAATGCCATTTTCTTTCTCTCTCCTTTTTTTGTGCAGGGATGACAGTCATGGGACCACCATACTTAGTTAATATGATCTGAGACCTCCAAATGGTCTCAGTCATTTAATCCTATTCTTGGCTAAGCTTGTAAAAACCTTACAATCCAGTGCTTTGTGAGAATTAGACATATGCCAGCAGATTAAAATGTTCATATGTCTCTCAGTGGGGGGGAGGGGGTTATGATCAAATATAACATTCACTTTTTTGATGTGTAAAGCCTGAGTGTGTTACTACAGCAATGGAAATTACCCCTTAGATGCTGTAGACGAGGACAGATACGGCTTAAATGTTAATATACCGAGGACAGACTTGTTTACAAGCAAGCACTGTCGCGCTGCACTTAGATTAAATTTAGATTAAACCTAGATTAAATTGTGTATGTGTGTGTGTGTGTGTGTGTGTGTGTTTGATACACTCAGAGTGTTTGCTGTGCAGATAAACGATGCTCCTCATAACTAGGACCCTTCCTCCCCTGTGCCCTAGCCCTTTCTACTCCAAACAAACATACTATTTGATGTGACCCCAAGCAGTTCAGACAAACACACTGTAATCTCCACTAATGAAAGTGCTAATTCCAGCTCTAGAAAAGAGACTACAAAGGATGCACTGTGAATCTCTTTATGCCTTCATGGAATACTTCCTGGTTTAAAGCTGGTTCATTAACACCTTTATTATAATTAACAGTGTACACAAGATGGTTGTTCAGACTAGTTGACTGGTTCTAATGATAGTCGAAGCTTTGGGCCTGTAATTGCCCAAATTGGCTAAAATGTGTACAGTCCTTAAACCTTTATAAGTGACTGCTCTACACTGTTAAAAAATATCCTGCTAAGGAAAGGCAGAGTGGCAGTGTTTCAAGTATGACGGGATGGCATATTGGTGCCTGTACAGCCTAATTTGTCCTGCCACAGTATTAAAATGAACCGAAAATTGTTTGTACATTTCTGAAAATAACAAAGATCTCTAATGTTGTGTTTTGGACCACTGATTCGGCAAATCATCTGTCGCTCACAATCAGTAAGACCCCCGCCCCCACTCCCACTTCAGCTCCCGTGCTGTAGACACACATACACAGGCACACAAACCCCGGACTTGGCTGCATCGTCATTTTTTTTTTTTTTTTTTTTTTGAGGACTCATTTTGCATTTTGAAGACACATCATTTGAGGTAAGTAACTTTAACTAATGTTACAATATCAACTGTAGTATATGATTTTATCATTAACAGTGTATGATATCAAACTGATAATGTTAGCTAACAAAGTTAGTGTTAGCTATCAGTCTCCTTGCTTATGTCGATCTCCGGTTGGCGATATACCTCTAACGTTAGACACAGTAAACCGGTATAAACATGACAACCAGTATAATTTTTGTATTATCATTTATGATTGCAGTCTGACAGGGGGTTGTTTTCTGTGCACAGACATGCAAGGGCACAATTATTTTTTCTGCCGTTTTTTGTGTTTAACTTGGACAAATACATACTAAGGTATGTCAAAATTATGTTTTTTAGCGAGTTTTCACATAAACTTAAACTTAAAATTTGTTTGTGTATTAAGTGAATGTAAGCAGTTGGGAAAGAAACCATGTTTTGATTTATATTTTGGTGTGTTTAGTGATTCTGAATGGATCCGTATCATAGTTTATATGAAGTCCTTTGGCACTTCCCTGTGGTCTAGTTTGGTATGGCAGGATGACTTGTGCGTATTTGTTTAAGTTACTGTAGAATATAGCTTTATATACTTTTAAGTACTTTTAAGTTGTATAGAATATCTGCAGTGACATTTTTGCAAAGTGTGTTTGCAAAAAAGGACACTGAATATGGAAACATATCTTGAATTTGTTTAATTTAAAAATAAGTACATGGAATGTAAAAGTAATAACACTAGAATACAAAGGTTTTGTGAATAGAAAAGGTTGGGGGGCCTTGCAGTATTGATTTGGAGAGGAGGGGGGCCTTGAAGTAAAATAGGTTGAGAACAACTGATATTAACCAATAACCATATAACCCATTGCACTTACAGTACACAATGAACTGCAAAATCATCTTAACTAAAAGTAGAGTACAAACAGTGCGCTTTTATGCACTTTGTGTTTTCATTCATTTTGGTAATTGTAGGTATCCTTATTTTCAGGTCATATCAGAACTTCATAACAAACTGCAGGGAGAGCACCTGGCAGCCTGCTTGGAGGATGGTTGGGGGACATATATTTCATTAATTTATACAATGTCAATATATCAATCTACCAAATCCTTGTACCTTAAAATGTACTGATAACCACCATAATAATACAACACCTGTCCATTAAACATTACCAATACTTGTATACAGACTGTTCAGAAGGACAAAATAACATCAGTGTAACACACGACACTAAAATAATACAATGATCATTAACTAAATAACAGAAAATATAACACAAATCTCCATTATGTACAATACAGATAACAAAAATAAGAAGAAACATAATTATATAACATACAGTATAATCATGTGTGTTGTGCGACACAGTTACCTCTGGGAATGTCATTTTACATTACATTTTTCCTATTTGAATTATATGGAAATTTATAATTTCTGTTTGCCAAAATCATAAATTTGACATTATTTTATGGAAAACTATATATAATGCAATGATAAATCTTTACTTTAGTTGAAAAAAAAAAAAAAAACATTACTGTAGCAGAATTTACTGTACAGTATTTTTCTATAAAACTTACAATCTTTTTTCTTTACAGTATACTGGTGAATATGCAAATTTATGACAAATTTAAGTGTTTTCATGAATTTAAAAGCTTGTAATTATTCATTATGAGGCTACAGTAATGTTTATTATTATTTGGCCACTGGTAAAACATCTACTATAATGTAATAAATTATTTACTAATAATATGCTGCATTATTGCTCCTAGTATGTGTACATTTTTTATATTTTATTTTGACTTCCTTTGGACAGCTTTAGGTTTTAATTTGGTGTGTCAGACCCTAAACCCATCAAATAACATTTTGGAAATTAAAAGTGCTGTTACATTTACTTTACATTAAATGTGTTGGTTGTAGGTGATTGAAACAATTTTCCCAAACATTCATTTTTAATGCTCTTAAATTAATTGGGGATCCAAAAGGAAACTTTTGATTTAAAAGCTTTAATATCCCATATCCAGTACCCAGGGTGTGAGCCGACACCCTGCCAGTAGCATGCAAATAAATACTCTATTAAAAAAGAAACGCTCCAATTTTGCATGGAACATATTCTCTAAATTGCGTGAGAATACTCTCACTCAGCAATTAGGAATTTTTAAAAGCGTTCGCTATCCCAAAGGAGGTCTGTTTGTGTAATTAAAAACTATATTTTTAGGCGAATGCCAGACACAGAGTTGCTGCTCAGAGTTAGGGTGATCGGAGCAGCTGTTTGCTGGAGCCTGGGGATCTGATGTCGAGTTGAATGCATTCTCCTGTCAGAAGGTTCCCAC
>NW_024879305.1:190412-214124 GCF_018340385.1 Cyprinus carpio | reverse complement strand
TTTCATTTTATTTTTATCCTAATTGACACATTTATAATTTAGTTATTGGCTAATTATCACAATTAACCAGCATAGTTATCTATAATATTGTTTCCCTATATGCTCCTAATTACATTTAATTGGTTTATAATGCTAACAAACGATTTTTTCCCCAGGAATATCATTCACAAATAAGGCAGAACATTATTAGTTTTATTGCGTAATAATCATTGTATGTCATTTGGGCCTGCATTATTCATACACTTCTATTTATTACCTGAGATCACTACATCTGAAAACACACATAACCATTAGTGGCCACGTCACGTCCGGCTAGCATATTTATATGTGGCAGACTCAAGAACCAGTGGGTGCAACTTTAATATTTTTGTGGAAACCATCCATACATTTTTTTCATGACATTCTTTTGCTTGACTAAAAATTGTCAAAATAAGAGCAGTCTATTTGAAATATCACTTGTTTGTAACAGTAGACATTATTTTTACAATTTCTAGAAAAAAAAAAAATACATTTAAAAAAAAAATAATAATTTCACCTTTCCTTTCTAATTGTTAAGAGCTGATAGTGTTTATCAACCCCACCCCGTGTCACAAACTACTTCCCTGCTCTTAGTCTTTTTGAATGGGCAGACCTCCAAAACACAATCCTACGAATGTCTCAATTATGAATATATAACCCATTAAGCAGGGAAAGGAGAAAGTATTTTCAACATTGAGAAAAAATTACATCACCTTTAACATTTGAAACATTTACGCTTGGATGAATGTGTACAAGAACTGCAAACATTCTGATCCTGCAATGCATTTATTTTAAAAGCCAGACACCATTATAAAGTCAAGAAATAAGTTCAGAGCAGCACCTCCTGTTCCTCCCTCTGTTTGTCTAACCCTCCCTTGTGTTTAATATCACTCCATCACTGTGGGTATATATCACCAGTCCTCAAGTCCCACAGCCAATGAGCTGGGAGCACAGCTCGTCTTCATCAGGGCAATGAATTTCTGGCGAGCTGGATTTCAGCAAGTCTCAATATTATCATAGCACTCGAATGCTATGTTCACGTTTTAGGTTTGTATTTTAACACCCCATGCATTGCTGGAGTAACGAAGTACACAAATCAACTACTTGAGTAAAAGTACAGATAGTGTAATAAATAAAATTATTACACTCCAAGTAAAAGTAAAAGTAGTACTCCTTTTTTCAATTTTACTCTTTGAGTGGGAAGTACAAAAGTACTCGATTTTTTATGTCGTACTTAATGGTAACAAAATTTACTGAGTCAGATAGATTTATTTAGCAGTTATATAGGCTAAATTAGACTAACACACAATGAAAATGAAAAAAAATGACTCAGTCACAAAAATTTAACGGCTCTTCAAATATGCTTCATTCTTTGTTTTATGTTTTTTTTCAAAGATTTCGTTTTCGCTAATCGTGTTACGTGTTACTGAAATGAGCATAATATACTGAATACTAACCCGCAACAAACTGCTGCAAGCACTGTAACATGAATAAAACTTGTATCATGTTATTGGTTACTTCAGTAATACAGCTTACTCAAGCTGCCTTGAAGGGATCAAGCGGAGGAGGAAGATGATGCCGCTCCGTTTCTTGGGTCCTGAGAGCTCATCTTTACAGACTGAGGACGATCGAAGGTCAAATATTATTTACATATTTAGTATACAAAGGCACGACGTATTGCCATACAAATCACCGCTATAAGCTTTTTTTTTTTTACTTTTGCCTTTTTTTATTAATGCAGAGAACAAAACATACAAAAGTATAACATACATCACATATCAACCACAAAAAAAAAAGAAAAAAAGAATAAATAGAAACTAAATGAAAAAGAGGGCCAAAATCTAAACACAAAAGTTACACAAATGAGAAGCAAGGCAGAGCAATGCTAACAGTTCTTAGTAGCTTTTCTTGATTAGTAGATCCTGAGATTACATTCACATAGTTTTCCATTTCTTTGTCGAGAAAACAGAGAGAGACAGGTTTACAGTTGAGAATTTGCATTTGAGAATGTGAAATTTGTTTAGGAAAAAATTTTTAATTATAACAAAACTGTTATTTCGTTTTGTGGGGTCAAAGTCATAATACCTAAATATATGGTTTTTTTCCATATGTACTGAGAAGCCTGACAACATCTTACTTGACAAACACCCCAATATCATCCCAAAGTTTCGTGAGTGTATGACATGTGACCAAAATAAGTGTTTCATTTCTTCAGAACTCGAACAAAAAGAGCTTGTAAAATCAATGTCAGATTTAAATCTTTGTATAAACTTCTTTACAGGGTAGAACCTGTGTAATGATGCTTACAAATAAATTTTCTTTCACTTTGCTGCTGTGAAAAAGAAGTTTTGCGGTAGAGACCACATTTAATCACACGCGAAGCTTCCAATATGCCTATCCTACCGAGTTACGTCCTGTATCTTTTCCGGTCAGAGAGCACCTGTCCCCTCAAAAGCTGCACTTATCCAATCAGAAGTAGAATCACTGTTAAGCCCGCCCCCACGAGAATGTGTGTTCCACCAAAAACCAAATGGCCAAAGCCTGCGAAGCGTAAGCGAAATTCTGTGGCAATGCATTCAGAATCCCACGATTAGCGAAACGAATTTTTTGCAAAACATTAACAAAGAATGAAGCATAAGTTGACAGCCGGTTTAAATTTGTGCGAACCTGAGTTCATTTTTTTCATTTTCATTTTGTTTTTCATCTTTTGTAATGGCATATTTTTTGATAGTTGTCTGAAAAAGTTTAACGTTCAGTGTTTATAAGAGTTTTACCGTTCATTTTTTTATTGAACCAATTGTAATTCCAATAAAATCAGTGGAGTATGTCCGACTCGAGAACAGCTTCAATCGGATCATTCTAATTCGTGAATGAATCATTTGGTGCGTTGTTGCGCAACCGCTTTAAAAAAGGTTTCACATTTGAAAAGAATCAGTGAGTTCTTGATCAACCAAAAACCGCTTTCTGTTCTCTTCTTTCTGCTGTGGCCGGAAGCTACATTGATTATAGTATAAGGATCTGTTTTTTATCGAAATGAAAGTGAAGTACAAAGTACATCTTCTTTACAGTCCTTTCGTTGGACTGTAGTGGCTCATGAAAAGTAAAAGTTAACTGAAAATATAAACTACTCTCATTAAGTACAGATACTTTAAAAAATTTACTTAAGTACAGCAACAAGATATGCTAGTTCGGTTTGTACTGACACACCACTGCAACCCATCACATGCTTATCAATGTTGGAAGGGGGCTAATGGCCGAAGCAGATCCTATCATCATGGATGCGAACTGATATTGCATGGTGCCATCACTTACTCATATAGTAGATGTTGGTGCTGCGCGCTCCATTTGAGGAGTCTCCCAGTCATAATAATGACGACAATTAAACATCCAGATCAGAAGATATACCCTATACGTGTTGCAGTCAATCTTTGTCTGTGCATGCAGATCAATAGGATTCCCAAGAGCTTCATGTCAAATGGATGCTTTAGGGGTTGTAGGAACCCTAGGGAAGGCCGTTAATAACCAGCAGTAAAACATGTGCCCACCATTACACATGCGTGACTTGACATGTTATAGGCCTGAGCACCCCTTGGGCCAGGTCAAGATCCTTAGTGCAAATGATGTTGTAATGCTTTTCTAGGTCAAAACAAGTTGAAAAAAGAGAAACCTCTATAATTGCCCTTTCTGAGAGTTGCGTTTTTCATTTCTATGACGGATGGTTGGAGACATTATGCGCCTCGGCCTAGCTGTAGGATAATATAAGGTGTCATTTTTACCAAAGTTTGGCTCATTATTACAAAGCGTGTTACCATCGTGCTGGTACCAGCGTGTTTCATAAACCCTCCCCTAAAGACACTCCAGGTCAGAAATTTTCGGACAAGTACTCCATGCCCTCTGTCTCCACTTGGGGTGTTGCTGTTTGCTATACCAGCGTTGTTTTTTTCCTGCTTTAGCTGCCATAATTCATTATTCTGCCATGATGCTAAAAATATTACAGAGCTCTAGTCCTGAGAACGGGGGTCAGGAAGGGGAGAGAATGACCAAGAAAAAAAAAACACTGTCCACTGATAACAACTGTCCTAGATCCGCAGGAAGAAACTGCTCGGGAAGCCAGGGGCGGGCAAACTTAATAACCTACATTCCCAAAACGTGCCCCAAGATTTTAGTCCAACTGAAAAGGAGGCAAGTGCTCGCAATAAAGCACTCTCTGTCCAGAGCCTTGCTGCGTGTGTCCAGTGTGCAGATCAATCTTTAGAGGTATTGTATTTGGAACACGCTGCTGACAAACCTCAACTGACTGACTGTCTAAAGATTATTCATCATATGGACTCTACCTCATTTTTAACAATGAACCACTCTCTCAAAAAAAGGTAAAAAAGTTGTTCGACCCCCAAAACTGGGTGTGGCAGTACCTTTTCAATGGCAACTAACCCTTGGTAACCTAAAGAGTCCATATGGGCAACCGTAAATGTACCACATTAGTACCTACAGTGTACATATAGTAGTTATCCTAAAAGGTTAGAAAAGTTGTACCATTTTTTGAAAAGGACACCCTTCCCCAGTGATCAACTTTGTGGTCAAACCTTTTTTTTGCTGTGTAGATGTATATACAAGGAGCAACGGTTTCCTCAGCTCAAAAAACTATCAGATATGGATGGAACATTTATATAATAGTACGGCTTCACGTATCAGTACTATCACACCCCACATTCTGTTGGCTGAAGCGGGCGTTAACGTTGCAACCAGGGAAACAAGTGCGTAAGCGGCACAACCAACTCAGAGAAAGAAGAAAGCCAGCCTTTTTTACAAAACTAGTGACGTGAAGGCAGAGTCACTAAATGTTGCGTTGCAAAAGCATGTGAAAGACGAAGGTGGCACAGCAACTCTTTAACTAGTCCAAGTTGTTACACATAAACGAGAAATCCCTTTTAATCTTGGGAAACAGGTACTTGATGTAGGCACAAAACTATACATGAGTGGTTGCCTTCTTCAGCCCGAAGGGCGGCTACACAAGACAACTATGGTTCAACCCAACCCGCTGGTGCTCAAAACACCATCGCTGGGTGTGTTCAGATTCACCCAGCAGGTTTAGTGAAGCTCACCGTTGGACGGCTTGGGCAGTGTGCGGGGTTGGATTGTGTTGTGGTACAGGCCTGTGAATCTGGAGACAAGCTCAAAAGCAATTGTTAGAAGCAACCTAACATTGGAAAACTGAATCAGCATAAAGGCTGTCTTATCTAAAGGTTTGCTTTTGTTAACTGTAGGGTTAGGGTTTCATATTATTTGAAACGTATGAGCATTACCTTTGAGTGCCGTTCACCACATTTCATTTCTGAACTGCACGATACGTAGGTCTACGACAAACAATAATAAAAGATTGCAGATTCACATTCATCTGTTTGGGATAAAACTGGACAATCTTGGAGTGTCAGTCTAGGGTGATGATTGGGAAATGGGATTTTTGCAGGAGAAGCATTTCAGTTGCTCATGGTGGACTGTCTGACTTAAAGGGATAGTTCACTCAAAATACATATTGCCATCGTTTACACACTCATAAGTTGTTCCAAACCTGTAAAAATGTATATCTTCTGTTGAACACACAAAAGATACTTTGAACAATGGGGTAATCAACAGTTTCTGGTACCCAGTGACTCTGACAGTATTTTTCTCTACTAGGAGTTACTGAGGACCAGCACTGTTTAGTTACCCACATTCTTCAAAGTATCTTCTTTGTGTTAAAAAAAAACAAACAAAAAAAACCTTTATTCAGGTTAGAACGACCTCGTAGGTTTATAATTGGACAACCACATTCATGTTTGGGTGACAATTCATTTTTAAAAGTGACACACATCTGTGCCTTCTAAAGTAAGCTATGACTATTTGTTTTTGTAAATTTGGAAGTTCTGGTTTAATATACTCGTTCCAATGCCATTCTCCAGCGGGGTATACAAACTCTTACATTTTTTAGACGAAGATTTGACGATTATTTAAATATTCTAATTTATGTTAACACCTTCTATTGATCATTACATAAGAATAATCATGTGTCATATACAATTTTGGCATTTTTCACAATAGTTTAAAAAATGCTAATTGATTTTTAATACAGGACATATAATCCCATAAATACTATAGGTCAAATGTAAGAAAAAAGTATAAAATAATAATAAGTAAGAAGTAAAATTATAACTAATCCAATTGAAAAATAAATAATATTAAGGGTGTATGTTTTTCAAGTTTAACATGCTTCATATGTTTTGTTCTTAATAGGTTTATTTGGTTTAGCTTATTTGTTTCTCTACTAATAATTTGTGTCCGTGTGTTTGTGTGTGGTGTTGTGTTTTTGGGGTTGTGGGGTCTGTTCTGTTCTTTTTTTTTCTAAACGGGGACAACCCGAAGTGTGCACTCACTGGAGATTTCACTTTGAAAATGCAACCCAAACGCCAAACTTAATATAGATGGGTCCCGACGCATGGTCCTCCTGCTAACGCAGCCCTGATGGACAAATAACCTACAGTAGACTCCTTTGAGGACGGTTTCCCTCACATTGTGATTTATTGAGTTAAGAAATGCAAGGCATTGCGGACACCGGGGCTCAACATAGGATTTTAAAAAGGTAGAGCTCCTAATGAGGCCTAAGTTGTGCGTGCTAGATAAGGTATGCTCAATCAGAGAATATGGCCCCCAGCTGAGACACATCTCCCAACCCACTCACTCTCCCCCTTCTGACAGAAACCGCCACAGCCTCACAAGTACTCGGCCTACAGTATACAATCAGTATTTACGGGAGAAAGTGGGAGTTTCAGATCACAGAGATTAATGGCACTCCCCTTACTCTCGCTCCCTGCCTCGTCCTAACACCCAAGCATAAAACTAGTGGAGTTTTTTGCCACAACAAGAACACTGGAGAAATTAATAACCCAGTTAGGCAGATTCCTACGGGAATTCTCCAACAGTTTGGGTGGAGAAAGGGGATAAAGGGCTCGGCCTGACTGTCGCATTTTAGCATACACCATGACAACACCTTCTTTTATTCTTTCATTTGCGCTTACTCTATTGTTTCTCCAACTCTTATAACTTTGTAGCGTACGAAGCTCTCTCCGTCCGAAATCTTGAGACTTGTGCGTTGTTCTCAAGGTCCCACTTACATATACAGGTACTGACATTTAAAATGACTCATTGAAACAAATGCATATGTTTACTACAAGCTTTTACAATTTCAACGGATATTTTAAAGATCATACTGAAGCAACCGCGATATGTTTATTAGTGTTCTATGTTTTATGGTTAATTACATAGTAGTTAAGGCCACCTAATATAACATTTTTTAAGTTATTGATTAAATACAATGAATTATAATATCTATGTCTACGCAATATATATATAACAAAATATAGTTGCATAGCATACCTATACACACATACATTCACAGTGAAAAATCCGCCAAGCCTCAGGGCAGCTATATAGGAAATAGGCATAGGAAAGATGATGTTGACTTGAGTATTTATCAGTCTCTGCGCTTTTGTCTCTGCCAACTTTGCCACTCCCAAACGCCCCCTTTATGACAATAAACATGACTTTGAACTCCCCCCTGTTCAAGACATTCCTTCTCTCCTGCCCTCCTCCCCCACCACCCTCCCCCGACTGCTGGGGATTTTTTAAGTGATAAGGTGGTAACAAACAGAACCCTTTTCACACTCCACCAAATTATTTTGTCTTAAGCTCCTTCACTTAAACCCCACATCCCCCCCACTTCTAAAAGGCAACAGTCCTCCCTGCTTTCCAAAAATCATAAAACCATTACTTGTCCTTGGCATCATTCCCAGTGCATTTAAAGAAGGCTGAACTAACCTGACTGCCCCCATAAACACTTTAACTCTCAGCTAGTGGAAGTTTAAATGGAACAGAATCCTCCTTTTTCCTGGCAAAAACACTTGAGCTGTTGTTATTCAGGTCTCTACTTTTCTTTCTCAGAAAACCCCCTGCTGCGATGCCAAACAATCGGGGACACAAGAATTGGCCTTCGCGCATTGCTGATTGAAAACCCTTAAAGTGGTGCGCCCGTGTTATCCGATACCTGTAGCAGTTCTATGACTAGGACCTGTATGCCACGTACAGTGCATCACATGAACACCTGTCTGTCCTCTACTGCACTGAACATCGCAGGAACTGCACTTGCTGGTTTGAGTCCTACCTCACAGGTAAATTCTTTAAAGGTACTGTAACTTGAATGAGCGCGAGTCTTAAGTTACATCTGCTACCAGGCGTACTTCAGAGGTTAGTGGATGACCCTCTGCTCGATGTGTCCAAACCTCACTCAGCAAAATATTCAGAATATTGTCATTTTTTTATTTTTGCTTTTGTTTGACCACACCTCTAGGCTGATGACATGCAGACCTGCCCGTCATTGCAGCGGACAACCACATAGTGTCTGGTAAAAAATCTTTAAGAGGGCTCCGAAGTCACCATCTCTTTGTCTTGGTCCAATGGATCCAGCAAATGCTTGAATAGTTTCAAGCCTTGGGTGGGTGTCTACAGCCACTGAATTGTACAACCATGCACTCACTAATGGACAGTATGATGGAAGGGAATGTTTCTCGTTCTTTGTCTCTCATTTCTTTCAGTGGTAGAACTTATTCTTGTTAAAAGTCTAAATAGTTTTCAATACAAACACTGGAAAACAGTTCTGCATGAACTTGATCTGGAGTAACTTAACACACTCTTTCTCTTAGAAAAAACTACTTTATGTTCTTTGTCACACAGACACGTTTACCTTTTTTTTTCTTCTGTAGTGTTATAATCTCTTCAGAAAATAAGTGCTTGTGTTGTTAGTTCCACTTTTGTAAGTTGCTTCAGATAAAGCATCTGCCAAAAAATACATTTAAAGATTTCTAAGGGGTTAAACAGTGTTTTACCCTCGGTGCATATAATGCAGCAAAATCTCCACCTGGAACCTCAGCAAATGCTCTGCATCTAAAGGATAAGGCGTTGAAGAGACTAAAGAAGCAGATATTTGCTTTTGAACCTCATCCTCACACTGACAGCATTGATTGTGTACTATATAGACATTCAGCCTGATAAACCTTTTCCATAAAATAACATGGAATTACCCCGCAGTATACTAAAAAAAATGGGGAAAATGTATGAGCTGTGAAACAAGTGTGGCCATGCTATATAACTAATAAACTATGGCAACCCACTGATCGGTAGTGTTTCTCAGATGCCCCTGACAATAAATCAACTTTCCTCTTTAACATACGCTCTCATCTTGTTGATGGGGCCTTCACAACAATGTTTGCACTGTGTTTGAGGGAGGGTAAAGGGCTGTTGAAAGGCCCATTTGGAATCGGAACTGATGGCATTGGCAAACAGCTTGTTTTTGTGCGAAACGGATAACCCCCCATTTGATCAATTTTGCCCCTGTCACTAGGACAATTCCCCCCAATAAATCCAATAACTCCACATTTTTTTGGCCCAAGTGCTTTTATATTCTACCACTCTCCCTTCTGTTTATCTGTCTTTCCCCTACCTCTCCCCCCTCTTTTTCTCTTTTTTCTCTCACTTTGTCTTTTTGGGGAAAATAAAACAGCATTTACACTTCCCATTTTATTATGTTAATTGAGGCTGTACTGAGGTTGCGAGACACAAAGTACATTTTTCGTGGTTAGGCAAGTACCTAATTATTACCCTCTTCCCTTTTTAAAAAGAAGGGTTTTGGCTGATGGGGAGTTATATTTCCCCTGTTTCGAATTAACACAATAATGTTTTCATTAAGCCTAATAATAAAAAACTGATTTTCTGAGGATTTTCACAATTCAGAATTCCAAAACTCCCTTTCCATAGTGTGGAGGTTTTCTTTGACGAATAAATATTGTTAAAAAAAAAACCCAAAAAGGGCCCAAATCCATTAGAAAGGAGTGGTTTATTTTTGTCCTGTTTTTTTTTTTTGGGTTTTTGTTTCACTGTACTGTTTTTTTCCCTTTCCCAATTAAAAACCCAGGGATTTCGCCAAAAAAGTTTTTTTTTTTTCCACATACTGTCCCCCTCTTTCTGCTCACTTTCCCATCTTTTAAAACATTTTTTTGTTGACTACCTCGCAGTTTTTTTGACAGAAAGTTTTTTTATGGCTTAATCTGTTTTTCATCACAAAATTGTGTTGAATTATATCACAAAACTTTTTGTCTGACTCGGCCCCGGGGGGAACAAAAGCAAAAATCTGCAAGGGATTGAACTTTCCAGATGAAGAACAATCTTACATGAAAACAGTCAGAAATACATCAAAATAAAATGACACACTCAAAGGGTCATCCCACAAGTGTATAAAAAAAGGTTGTCCTGCAGCCGGCCTACACTGTTTTTCAGAAAAAGGTTTAGGGAATCCCCATGGTGGTTTGCAAAAAACTGATCGGGGTTTTGAACTATGTGTGACAATGGACCAATGGGATTTTTAATCAAAACACCAATAAACTTAAAATCTGAGCAGGACTCCTTTTTTGACAATAATATTTTTCCCATTAAGATTATCTTACTCTTAAAAAAAGCCCTTTCCTTTTTTTTCATTTTTAAAACGAGCCATTATGTTGAAATACTACGGAAAGTCTGTATTTTGTGAAATTACATTTCAAAAAAAAAAAAAAGCTTTTGGTGCAGTGGTTGCTTTCCCCAGAGGGTGTTCCAAGATCCTTTTTTTACAATGTTAGGAGGGCTGTTCTAATGTCTTTTGTACCAAATCTTTTTGGGTGTAGACCACATAAACCACTTGTGAAATTTTAGAAGATAGGAATCCCACTGTGGACTTTTCTCAGTGAACATGAGAGGAGCCTCAATCCCCCATCTGCATGGGACTGCCTGCTTAAAGCTTTGTGGAAGCACAGAAAGAGATCCCCCCAATACAGGGCCCTGAATCCTCAGTGTGGGGGGGGGGGTTCCCCAGGAGTAATATTCTCAGGGTGACTGTCATAGAGGATTAGATGTTCAAAATGGTGCCACTGCAGTGTTTACTGGGGAAATTGAGCGGTTGTTCTCTGCAAATCTGCTGTCCCACAGAGCATGTCTCATGTCTCATGTTTTTTTTTTTTTTATAAGCTGGAATGCTTATACATGTTTTTGAGCTTTTCCAAGCAGAGCTGATGCAAATATGTTAATATTTCTGCACAGAGAAAAGGGCAGTGAGCCCACTTTTAGTGTCTGTTAAAAGCTCTTCCGCAAATCCTAATAGCAAATATCCCATCCCCCAAAAAAAAAAAAAACAAAGAGACACAAGCAGGAGGCTGACAATACTGTTACACTGTCGGGGATGAATACCTGTCTTTGAGTGTCAACGACGTGTTTATAGCTTCAGCCAAACAATGACTTTTCCATAAAAATGTGCTATTAAACAAATGTTTTTTTTTTACAATAGAAATTTTAAAATGCAGGTTGTTATCAAATTTCATCCATACTAAAAACACACAACACACAAACCCCCACACACACCCCAAAAATTATTTTTGAAAATCTTAAAAACCCGGGGTGTTCTACGGGGGTATAAACAACTATATAGCCATGGTGCTCATTGGGGAAAAAAATAAAGAAAAAATTAATATCAAATGAACCTTTTTTAACCCTTTAAGCAAAATTGTAAAAAAGCCATTTGCCCAGCTGGTTTGGGTTTTAAAAAAAAACCCCATCCAAAATTTAAAAAGCAATAAAACTTTAATCTGTAGCCATTTTCCTTTAAATGTATATTTAAAAACCAGTCCACATTAGAACACCTTTCAATTACCCCAGCTCTTTTGTAATGGGATGGTTCAAGGGTTTTCCCCTTTAATCCAGCTTCCTTTTTCTGTCTTAAAAAGCCCTCTTACATTTTTTTAAATTTTAAAAATTCTGGGAGGAATTAAAGTTCATGAAAGCCCCAAGTGGAGACACTTTACAAGAAAACAAGTAGAGTGAAAAAGTACAAGAGAAGTACAAGATTTTATTTTTACCACATTGTCAAAATTGATTACATTCTCCACATCTAAAAATTACCCACTAAATCAACCCATGTTTTATTTTCAGCAGCAGGAAGGAAACTTTGTATGGTTAGAGCTAAATAAAAATCAGGGTTAGTCAGCTGTCGGAGTCGCTCCCAGATGTATTGGTCTCTTCCCCACACCACGCTCCTCCCATTCTCAGTCAGTTTCACAATACTCTCCTTGTTCTCAGATAGCTGTTTCAATGTTTGATTATGATGCTTTGGTTTCCTCCAATTGAAGAAGGAAAAAAAAAAAACAATCCACTAATTTTTACTGTAAATACTTCTGTGTAATTCATAAGCTGGAATTTGAATGTGGGCATTTTTATATATGTGAATATTTGTTTAATAGCTTGACTGTGCCCCTGTGTTTACTGGTGTGTGAGTGGGTTGTTTTGCCCCCCCCCTCTTTTAACCAGCGGGTTTGTTTTTCATTGATTATTAAAATAATGTTTTTGTGGACAAAGAATGCTGTATCAAGCTGAAACATTTCCAACTATTGTTTTAATGATTTAGCCCAATTTATTAAAGGCCCTTTTTACGCTTAAAAAATGATGCCTTTAAAATATTTTGTTTGGAAAAATTTTTCTTCAGAAATTGCAAAGAAAATTTCCCACAAATAACAAAGAAAGACAAGTAAAACACTGAATTAAATTGTTTTTTTGAAGTAAAAAAACAACAGTATTTTCTTGAAAAAACATGCTGAAATAATCTTGTTTTTTTTTCAACTTTAAGGTTTTTTTTTTATTTTTTAATGTATTATTTTAAATTTTTATATAAATTCTAGGTATTATATTTTTTAAATGTTTATTATCCATGGTTATGTTATTCTGCATCAACTTTTTAACATCGTTGTATCAAATCACATTAAATTTAAAAGATTTATTTTAATTTGAAAACGTAAATAGTTTTCATGCTTAGTTTTAGCTTAATGCATAAAACAGATGATAAAGAATGTAATTTTGGGGTTAAATTTAAAAAATAAAAAATTTAAAATTTTATATTTTAAAAAGCTTATTTTTTAAGTTTTAATTTTTAAAGGTAAAGAATTTGTTTCGTTTTGTTAAAAAAATTTATTTTAATAACAAACATTATTCGTTAATAAATTTCCACAAAAAAATTTTTAAACCTTGGATTTTAATACACACAAAATAAATTCAGTTAAAATTTTCCGGCCAATTCCTTATAAATTTGGGCCCCAAATTTAATTTTACCAAACAAAGATTCAAATCTAAATAGCCCAAAACCTCTCAAAAAAATATAAACTTACCAAAATTTCTTTACCAGGGCAGGGAATTTTAAAGATTCTATCCCCTTCCAAATAAAATGCATCTTTTACCTTTTTGGTAATTAAACCTTACCCCCTTAAAAAAAGGTCTTTTTGGCCCATAAAAGGATTAAATTTTTTCTTCCTTGCCCCTCTAGTCGCTCTTTATCCATTCAAAAACTTAAACTTTTAAGCAGGTGAGGAGCCACTGACCAATTCATTCAGCCGCATGACAGGAGGAATCCTTTGCAAAGAATGAGTCTTGGCTCCAGCAAATGTGAGTGAGTGAAATTTGCCACCAGGATGCTGGCTAATTCCATTCACATCATACCTTCTAGTGTGAAAGCTCCTGCCAGGATGTAGCATGTGTAAAAAAGTATGTTTGTACCCTGAATTCCTAACCAACCTATTTGACCCCGAGCTTTTGAATCGGGAATTATCGGAGAACAAAAAATTACTGCAGTTGGGAAAACATTATTGTACATGGAAGTGGAGTAAAAATAAAAAGTAAGTGTTATTAATAGGGGGCCCTATGAAACCCATGCTAACAAATTCTGCTTTTTTTTTTTCAATTTGCGATTAAGATTTAGTTGTGTTGTTCATTTAGAACCCAGGTTGTTCATTCTCAAAATGTCAAAATATCAAAATTCTGAACACTGCACTTAATTATCTGCAGATCTTTAAAAATCATCAACGTAAAACCAATTAATTTTAAATTTTGCTACCAATAAAAATTGATTTTTAGGAGTTTAATATCCCAATCATGGCACTAAACCTATGCTGGAAACTTTTTACAATCGCAAGCCCCGAGGCCATGAATGGAAGCATGCTTGGTGTGTGTGTTTGTGTGTGTGCCGGCCAGAAAGATGGGGTATGATGGTGGAAAGTCTTGTCATAAATTTGTAAATCATTATTCATGCATTTGGAGTGAATTGACTGTTTAATTCCTTTGTACATTAGTGAGCTACCTTTGGAATCTGTTGAGCAGCTGTTGTGAGTGGCTGGAGATGGCTGTATGACTAGATTTCTAAAATAACATGTGAACAGTCACATATTGCGGCACTTTTTATGACAAAAAAGTGATTACAGTGCTTGCAATGCATTGCAATGCACTTGCATGCCATATTTCTCTGACGCTTTTAGCCAAACTGCCTTAAATACCGACTCCATTTAAACAGTGTTTTGCAGATAATTTCAGCCTATTGCGCTATCTATGTTTTTGTTTTTGTAAACTCTATAAAAAGGTAAGGAAAGATGATGGGTAAACTTTATTAAATTTATGCCTATTCAGCATTTAAAAATGAATTGTGTTCCTACTTGACATTGTTCTGTTGATTTCCCCGATTTGAGAAACAAGCAAATATGAAAAAAGTTTGTTTTTGTTGCATGCTGGACCTGATGTATTTTCATAGCCAAGAAAACATTTAACAATAGTGGATCTAAATATCACAGATTGAAATATTGATTAATTTGCATTTTCTAATACTAATGTGACCGCACCTAAACTGACAGCCATGGACATCACTCTAATATTTGCATATTGAATTATGATTGGTCTTGTCTTCCCTTGCTTGCTTTAACTATTTTCAATTTTCCTTGCTTTTGTATTAACTTAAGCCGTTGGTTCTTGTGCACAGCCAACTGAAAAAACAAGAAAGCTGCTTAGTATCCTGACAATCCAGACAAAGCAGCTCTGGATGCAGCATTTCATTTACACAGAAACCGCTCACTGGAATCTAATCTTACCTAAAAACTTTGAACACTAATTCACGCTAAGCTTTGTAAGCTCTTTGCATTTCCCTTCAGGAATGCAAAATCTAGTTTTACCATCCCCTACAGAACTTGGTATATGATGGAGAAGGAAATAGGGTTGGTGTCGCTCTGCTTGCTGCGCCAGATGGCATAACTTTATTTGGTTATTTGCTCTCATTGTGAGATTCTATTATGCTGAATGAACACTCACTTTGCAGGAATGGAGAGTCATCCACCTGAAACTGCAGCATTATACAGTTGAGGCTGCTCCTTAAAGAAATAGTGTCTCTTTTCTTGCTTTTGGTTGAGGTGAAATCGATAAACACAGTCCATTATCTTCTTGTCTTGTTGGATTGTGTTTTGAATGGAGAGTCCAAATAAGTGTAACCTCTCTCCACCAGGTGCATAAATGCTAAACTTAATAGCCACAACTGTATATACCTGAAGCTCTGATATTAAATGCTGTGCATGCTTAAACATTGCGGCCTCAGATAGCGATAACAGGCATGGCTAAATACTGTATGCATTTATACACTGTATGTGTATCCCACATGTTCAGTTCTGGTCCTTTTGACCCTGGAGGAGTTTTCTTTTTTCTCTGAAAATTCTAGTTAATCCTCACAGAGCAAATTTACGACTTACACTAATAATAATAATAATAATAATAATAATAATAATAATAATAATAATAATATATATATATATAGTAATATAATAATAATTGTTCATAAATTTCTTATTTGTGATATATATTATTACTAAATAGAAGTTCAGATGCAAAAAGCATCTGTGTGGTTTAAAATTTTCTTTACAAAATGAGACTTTTATGGGGCCCTATATTTATGTTCAGTTGTTGCGGTTTAACTGCATAGAAAAAAAAGACCTATACATTGCCATTAGTGTAAAATTACTGAACCTAAACATAGCCCGCCTGATAAAAACTAGCTTTCATTTAAATTAAACTTCAAGCAATAAATAATAATTCAGATGGCACTTAGAGGATTTTGCATCTGAACTTCTTTCAAATATTACATTAAATCTTTTATCAAGTTGTTTTCTTTCCATTAGCACACAACTTTTGTGTTTCTTTTTGGCATTGATCGGCCAGATGCCTACTTGATTTATTTTGAGTTATTCACCAGTTTTGAGTAAACATTGCCAAAATGATTCACCAAAAACTGAGGCATACACCCGATCAATGATGCCTATGTTGAATCAGTTCCAAAAAAGAAATGCAAAACCTGTTCTAATTTAAATAAAAAGATTAAACCAAGACTGGCGACCCGACCAGATCACTTAATTTAGATTAAGGATTTTCAGCACAGCATGTGTGTATTAATGTATACACATTTATGCACTGGAAATGCATTTTTAGCATCTTTGAAGAGTACTATGCATTATCCGGACAGTAAAAATAAATGTTAAATTTTTGGAAGAAGTATGGGGTACATACAGTATAAAATAGTATTGACATGCCATGATTTATGATTTATGAAACACAAGAGATAAATCGATTCACAGCAGGTACAAGTCTTCAAAAGAAAGACAATTGTTTAAGACATAGCCTCACATCTATGTGAAACAGCTGGGAAAATCCCCAAGTAATTGCCTCTCTAAATGATTTGATGTAAATGCTGAGACAAATGAATAAATCAGGGGCTTTTTTCCCCGTTTGTTTGTTGAGGCTGTTGTCGCCATTTGCAAATGACGGGGCTGAGGTGTGTGGAGAAGGGTCCCAGCAGTTCACGGCGCACCAGGCCTGTGATTAATTCCACTGACAATGTAGAAAACCAATGATCGATTGAGGAAGCTTGGGCTGTAAAGACCGTTTCCCTTCATTTTACTTTGCCTTTTTCAGAAGACATCTGATATTTTGATCACCGGTAAAGGCTGTGCCAGTGGAATTAATAATGACAGAGAGAAAGAACCACGGGAGAGCAGTTTGACAAACTGCACAGCAAAAACCAAAATAGAGTTAAAGACAAAGGTTTAGCAGGATGCAAAATTGAGTAGCTTTATATCCATGATCATTTTCTGAGGTGACAACCACAAGTGCAAACTACACATATCAGTAAACCAAAAGCAGAGATATAAATCACATTGTTAGGATTGTGAAGCTTTAAAATGAATAAGAATAGTTTTAGCAGTACTAGTAACACATGCAAATAATATTAAGATAATATGTAGACAAAAATTACTTTTGCTTCACAAACTTTATTAAGATAATATGTAGACAAAAATTACTTTTGCTTCACAAACTTTATCTTCAACCCACATTCAAAAATTTAAACATTTACTTTTGATCAATATCAATATTTTAACTACTGTATTCGGGCTTCTCAGACTAGAGTGTAAAATATATATATATATATATATATATATATATATATATATATATATATATATATATATATATATATATATATATATATATATATATATATATATTATTTTTAACATCATTGCAGGTCTTAGAGGTCTTAGTATCTTGCAGTGAGGCTAATAATTTATTAAACATCTGTATCTGCAAGATTTAAGACCAAAGGTTGACTGACCGCCAGACCAGAACACTCCTGGACGATGTTTGATGTTTGGCCGCTAGAGGGAGCCAGTTAAATCGGAGCTTCATATGTATCTTTACCTTAAGAGTCTTCAATACATGTGGACAAGAAAACGTGTCAAGATGAAACTCATGTGCACTCCAATGAACGCTGTAAAGTTGGTGGTTTATTTTGCGCATTTCCTCATTGAAACAGAGTAAATGAGCTTGAATGTTTGCAAATGATGCCTTTCATTTATTTAGAGTAGGAGTTGATATTGAACAGTGGAGCTGCTCACAGCGTCAGTTCAGGGTCGTGTGAAGATACTAAAGTTGTTGTTGTTGATTTTATCCAGCGTGATCAAGAACATTTAACTGGGCTATACAGCTATTGGGTTTAAACATGCTTAAATGTTGTTTTAGATTTGTCGACTTGTCATTTTTATACATTTAGAGATACCTTCAACGGCATTATAATACACGAGCTGCTGTGCCAGAACGCTTTAAATTTCATCCCTCGTCACCACATGAGTCTCGCAAAGTCTCAAATGAAAATCTAATACTGAAATCATGATAAAACATGTGCCTTTTCGCTTTTTATATACAAATATGTATATATCTCAGGCTCTTTTTCGAACGATTCATTAATGGAATTAGAGAAAAGTTAGATTTCAAGTTGTTATCAGAGCAGCTTATCATCAATGTTAAGCTGGCTTGAGGTAACCATAACAACAGCCGATAACGTGTGCTTTCTGGCGGGATGTTCGATCAAGCAAGACACATTATGTATTATGATCAATCATGTGTATGCATTTATTATCGTGATTTGATTGCCACGAATCGATATATAATAAACTAAATAAAAAAAAAAAAAAGAACTAATAACTAACTATATCTATATATATATATATATAGAGATATATATAGATATATATATATATATATATATATATATAATAGGCGTGAATTGAGGTTAATTGGGAAATTTTCCCCAGTCATCTCAAGGAAAAAGAGTGTCCAGATTAACATGTATTCACACTCACACTTGGGCCCAAAAAGAAAAAGCAAGTCTGCCGCTGAGATGCTTAAACAGAACCACATATAGACTTTGCGTCCTAATCATCGTATCTAAAAATCTCAAGTTGCATTCAAATCACGAGCCAAAATGAGATGGAGAGCCAGGTGATCGTCGAAGAAGTGTCAAAGACGCTACACATGTACGGATGCTTTGTTAGCAGAATGCGTTAAAAAAAAAAAACACGACGCGCACCGACATAAAAGTTGAGTATTCCCAGGGTAGGGCGCGTGCATTCATTGCCAGGGTTGAGGTCCTGCCTCTTTATCAGCCCAATGAGCGCGGCAGAGGGGGAGAGCTCTTCCCACCAAACCTCTCGTCCATCTCTCCTCACTCCTCCACTCAGCTTGAGCAGGCTTGCCGGAGCTCACCGACACCCTGTCAACGCCAAGCCACTTAAACTGTACGGGATAGTAATCGTTCCCAAACGCGTCTGTCAACTTATTTTCTTATTTTGTTCTTGTCCGTTTTCAGTTGACAGAAAATTGACAGAAAGACAAGTGCCTGCAGTATTGCGAAACAAGTCACGTCTTTTTTTTCCCCCTTCTCTGATAATCTTTTTTCTTCTTCTTCTTCTTCTGTGAATGACATGGAACGGACGTCCGGATGAGATACAGTAAGTACTAAAGACTAATAACAGGCGCAGATTTGCGGTTTGGCGGGAGGCGCATGCATTTTTTTGCTTGACTGAAATACTGGATATTTCTGTTTGATGCTGTTTGCGCTACACAGTGATTGATCCAAGAGCGAGACAGATTGACAGCCTGCAGACCAAACAGTAAATACGCATTGTCCATTATTTGTTTTGAAAATCGTTCAGGAATGTCGTGCATCGAATATTTGTGTTCACTTTGCACCAGAACGTGGTCTGGGAACGTCTTGGTTAATGAACTTAGTCAACTCGCTGTGCCGTGTGTTTTATGCAGTGCTCTATACTGCTTCTCTATAGTATCATTTCCTGTATCGAAATTATGCAGTTCTTACTCGTTCTAAAGAGCCAAAAAGCGTAAATAATAAACGACTTTTTTTTTGGTGAGGAGCTGTCCACTTATGCTGGTGCTGAAATTCGCCAGTAATTCAAGCATCGCCTTTGCTCGCCGAGTCTGGTATATGGTGTTAGAGTGCAATAAAGCTAATTACTGCTCTCGCTGAAGTTACGCTGTGGAGGTAAAGACTAAGCGATGAATGTTTCCATTGTGTGGCTTACGCTTACTAGTCTACAGTGCAATTTAATTAATTTTATGCACAATTTAATGAATAAATAAATAAATGATTGACTGTTGTGTACTGCATTAAAGATGAAAAATCAGAATTCCTCTTAACCACCTTTCTTCATGCCTTTTGATACAAACATACAAAATAATAGACAGCAGAGTTCTCCAGAGAGGGGGACTTGCTGCTGCTGGTATCTGAATTGAAATCAAGTGTATGGACAAATTGCAAAACAAATAGTGTAAGTACAAAATCATAAAAATGTCTGTCTTATATTTTCTGATATAAAAATACTATATATATAGGATATATATTAGTCATTCTGCAAACTCTGGAGAATTACACCATAACAGCTGTAATATGTCAAGGGACATTAAAAAGCAGGTTGGTTCAGAGGGAAATGAAAATGTAGCTCATGAGCACGAGGAGATACTACTGTTTTTCATTTTTCTCTCTTCTCTATGATTCTCAAGTTTACTCGCATTTGCATAGTCTATGGCTGCAGTCAAATGTTGAAAATATGGGTGTTTTTTGACAAATCTCCTTTTTTTTTTCTGCGTCCTCAAAATTGGTGTAGGTCATCATTCACATAATCATATCCCTTTTTTTTCTAGATATTGATTGTAATATTAAAAGTTGTTTATATATATATATATATATATATACTATATATATATATATATATATATATATATATATAGAATATATATATATATATATATATATATATAGTATATGATAGGTATATATCAACATATTTTTATATATTTATTCATTTTTTTTCTTTAAGGATGTTAACTTTTTTGTGTGTGTGTGTGTGTTATTGGAAAAGCTAGCCATTGGTGTGTGTGTGCAAGGAAATGTAGGCAACCACAAACATTGTAATCTGAAACTGTAATTGACTTCATTGTATAGTTCCTATTTTTATTTTTTTTTTCCAATAGCTTAGAGAGTAAAAACATATTTTTCTGTGCTATACTATATACTTTTGCAGAAGACAGATGCTTTGACTTGATTTCTGATGGCATATACAACTGACCTTGAGACTTCAATTCCTCAAGCTTGTCAGTTTTATTTAAATGCACTTCCAGTAAGTCTGCATTTGTCTCTCCCTTCTAGATCTCTTTACATTGATGAACCAACTAATGGATGTCGTGATTCTCAGGCGCCTCTCTCTTCTCTGTGTTCTGACACAGATCAGAGTGCATCCAAGTGACTTCTTCAACATGTACTCAAGCTGGGGAGATACGTAGAACAGAAGAGTAACTATCCAGCTGTCCGCAGCTGGTCAACCTGATTTTTTGAGGGGCAAAACAAAGCAAAGAAAAAAAAAAAAAAATACAAAGATGCTTAAACGTGGAGAGGAGATGCAGCTTAGATCTATGGACTTCTCTCCTCTAGATGGATTACTTGTGGGTATTTCCATGGCCCGTTAAACAATCACAAAAGTTTAAAAACGGCATGCCATGATCCCAAAAAACCCGGGCCAAGTTTAAAGGACAAAGAATCCTAAATGCAAGCTAAGAGAGGGAGGGTTTTGGAATCAAATTTTTGGGTTTTGGGAGGAGTTTTTCGGGCCCCGATCCAATTTGGGGCGGGTGAGTAGTCTAATTGTCGCGAATATTGCTTACTTATCATGGAAACAAATTCTTTTCCTAAGCCTTTTGTTTGAATTTTGTGAAGGAGCAAAATTGCCGGAAAAAGAGGGCAAGGTTGGATCGCTGACTTTTAAAGTTTCCATCTTTAACAGTTCAATTAGGCCAAGGAAAAATACATCTCTGGATGCTAATTTATGCATGATGTTGTATTTCACAGGCTCTTGGGAAAGTTCTGCAACGAATACAGAATGAAGGGAAACTCAAAATTAATTTTACAGGTGTAGTGCGTGCACTTTTGCCCCATGCATATGTGTTTATGTAGAGAGGTGTGGTGATATGGAGATAATTACCCCGGGATAGGTGAGGCGACCTGGTACCCAGACCTGTGTAGAGAGCTCATAGGTCAGCAGGCCAATGCAGCTTGTTCACAGATCACTGCAAGCGTGAACCTCGGGAGCCCAACCAACCTGGCACTATGTTTGTCCAACCGCTAGCACTTTACCGTAGCCAACAAAGAGATTCTCGTTCTTCACTTGCTTTTTTTTTTTTTTTTTTTTTTTTATTAACTGTTTTTTCTGAGGTTAATTTGACCCTTCATGGTATTTTATTATTATTATTTATTTATTTATTTTTTATTAGAAGTATTTTTTATATTGTATTTTTGAATAATTTTTTTGTTAATAGTAATATACACACACACACACACACACACACACACACACACACACACACACATATATATATATATATATATATATATATATATACACACACATACATACATGCATGTATATAATCTATAAATATTTCTATCAATACTTTTTACAATTAATTACATATCTTATTTTTTTACAACAAATTACAGAAGGTTTTTGCATTGTAAAAGTCACTTCTTTAGCTTCAGTCCACTGGACTGAACACTATCCTCACCATCAGTGAGGTGTGGAAATGCCATCCTTTGTGTGTCCAAAATTTGCAGGGTCTTCAAGCATTTGGCAGCCTCTCACTTGGAATTCTCCACTGTTTCTGCTTGCTCCTCCCGTCTCTCTCTCGGCATGTGAATAAAAACATGTGCCTCATGTGGCCTTTTACACCTGTGTTTTCCCCAATATCTGCATGACACACAAAAAAAAAAGTCCTTTAAGAATGGCATCAATTTTTCAAGAGCTGCAATTAAACAGCCTTTGTTGATTCTGCTGTAGCTTTTGATCAAAGCAGAAATGCATAAACAAACACAACAAATGGGCTCCCTGTGAGTTTCCCAAGTAAAAGGGGGCAAGATATGAATTTCATTGACACTTTCACAATGCTATGGGGCTTCGTGCATATGAGACCTGGGAGCCTAAAGGGGTTTTCCATTCTGCTCATCTCTAATGTTGGCTTTATTTAACGCCTGAAGTATTTGTCCCGGGGGAGAGAATGATTGTCTGTAGGAGGACAATGATGGAGAGTGGAGGTGAATGGGGGGACATATGGGGAAAGCTTGTATGGGCTTCCTTGGGGGGCCTATGTTGGGCCAGTTTTTTTTTTTTTTCCTTTTTTTTTTTTAAAAACTGCGGGTTACGGTGCTCCATGAAGGCTTGCAGAGTCGAAAGTTCCATGTCGCAGAGATAGGAACCCATGCTGTTGGAAGAGATTGAACACCGCTCCTCTCCCTCTCTCCCTCTCACCCTCTCTTTTTCACCGCCTCACTCCATCACCTAAGATCTGCAGTCCTCCCTCACTCTGCCCCCAAAAAAAATAAATCAAAAAAAGAGGGGAGGGGGTTTCAAATGGTCATTCAAATCAGCATGTTTTTTCTTTTTTCTTTTCCCTTTTCCTGCCATCTCTGCCAGGCATGTGGTTGTGGGCTGATTATCGAGCCCCGGGCCAAGATTACACTATTTTCCTTTAGTTTTTATTCGGCCGGTCTGATGTTTAATTATACACCCCCCTGTCTTTCAGTGCCCCCCCTTTTCCCAGCTGCCAGTCGAGGAGTAAGACGATTAGCATACTGTTAGAAGTGGGCATGGCAGGGCTAAGAGAGTACGCAGGGAGAGAGAGGCGACCACTGGGGAAGGGAAAAAAGATTTAGCATAAGTACATTACGGGAACGACTTTCCTCACTGTTTCGGCGTGGCTTTGGTGGTCCTCGGTGGTCGCAGTGGACTGGCAGTGCAGCTCGCCAGCACCTGGTTCTGCAGTGCGTCAAACCCACGGCACACCTCACGCTCCTTTAACATGGCTCGAGCTTGTTTTAGGTGGCTGTGGAGT
>NW_024879305.1:176583-189412 GCF_018340385.1 Cyprinus carpio | reverse complement strand
ATAAGATCCAAGATCTGTATGATCCTGTTTCATATAGAGTTCTGGGAGCACCAGCCGAAGGTGGAGCTGTATATACAATAGCGCCTGTAGACAATCTGACTAAGTCCAGGCATGTTAATCGTGCCCTGTTGAAGGCTGTGGTCAGGCTAGACTCTTCTGGTGGTCCTGCTACCTCTCTGTCACCCCCTTAGATTACTCTGAATTGGAGGAGGAGTACTTTGGTGACTGCGTCTGCTGTGGTTCTCAGACAGCAGCCTCCTTTGCGTAGTACAACCTCAAACCAACCCAGTGTCCCCTGTTTTGGATCTTGTTGGGGCTCCCAGCACTTGCGCACGTGGTTTCACCAACTTCCTATTCTGACACCAGTGAAGTTGCGGTCCCGTCCGGGACAGCCCGGCCAACAGCAGGCCACCATTCTAATATCAATCGCCTCCGAGGGCAGTGGGGGGGAATGGCGTGTGGTGCAGTAACCTTCCGGACCCTCTGGCTAATTCTGTGTCGGCCCTCTTTGTGACCGTGGAAGTAGTTGAGCCCAAACCTGTTGTGGTGCTCCATCGTCGGGGGCGACCGATCAAAGTTAGGGTAGTAGATGTAGCAGGTTGGGTTCAGGTCGCAATGGTTTCAATCACACTGATTGTAACAGGTTGATTGGTCGCAGTGGTTTCAATCACACTCACACTCTCTCTGGACCAATCAGGACTTAGCTGCATGCTATATAGGCAGGGGGTCCCTATTGACACTCCTTACTCTTTGTTGCCGGGCTTTGTTTCAGCTCTTGACTCTTTCGAGGCTGCGGTGCAGTCACGGTAATTCGATAGGTAATGCAATGGGCTAATTTCATTCATCTATAGGCCTTGTTTACGTTAGGATGGGCGTTATAGCGTGCAGTGTCTTTTGCAGTGTCTCCTTGTTACAAACCCGATCATTCCTGTGGAGGAACCGGGTTGAGTTTTGCTGCTGGCTCGGTGTAGCTGTACTATCATCACTATTGGTGTGAGGGCTCCCTTGATGGAATGCATGTATGTATACTAGTTGGCATTACGTGTATATTTTAATCACAAATTGTTATTGATTTTGGTTTGTTTGTGTACGTCAGGGTTGTAAACCGCTTCGCTTGTGCTGGTATCTGCACCAGCCCCTCCTTTCCTGTCCGCTGCTGTTTTTGTCTCAACTATTGTTTTTTAACTGTGATTGTGTAACCAGTTATAGCTACAGGAGCTCACTCTAAGCTCTGAATGCCGTAAGGGCCTTCCAGCACCAGGATCTGTTGCCCAACTGGGTGTCTGGCAGGGGCTGTATTTGTGAGTGATTGGTGACACAGATGATAGCTTTGCCTATCTTTTGGACTGACTGTGCTCCCTTAATGTGTGTGGAGATTGGGGTCTATGTTTATGGGTTTTGTTAAATTTATGCAGAAGTGTTCTATCGCTTTAGCGTTATTGTACATGCGTGTGTAAGTTTTGTCAAAGATTTTCATTGGTGCTGGAAACCTTGATTTGTTAAACGTTCTTTGGTTCGTTATTAACTGCTTTTTTTGGATAGAGGCTATCTCGTAAGGCAGCTATTATGTCCCTGTATTTTGCTGCCTAGAATTGCCTACAAGCATCTCAAGTTGCATTTTTTTTTTTTTTTTTTATTTTTGGTTTATTGATTTATTTCACTCCCCAATAATTGACTGTTCTCTCTCACCACAGTGCTGAGTGCCGAAAGTGGTGGTGTCGGTGTCCTTGGTGGTGGTGTCTCCTTCTTGTGTGCTGTGTTTTCCCTTGTTTGCTTATTTTTTATTTTTTTTATCACAGTGTGAAAGTGAGGTCTTCACGTGGGTGATTTCGGGGGAATCTTCCTCTCAGATCCCACACCCTTTGACCCTACTCTCCTCTCCACTGGTAGACCTCAGCACTCATTTCCCCCATTTTAGGGTGTGTGTATCTCTTATACTTTGTATTTTTAGTAATTGTATGAATAAAATTGACTTTTTAGCAGTTTCGTCTCTGGCTTCATGCATAATTTAAACCTGTGTGCTTTTGGTATTTTGGTGGTTTAACTATTGAGTTAGTCAAAATCCTATTCTCAGGATTCTTACGAAAAAGAATAGCTACACCTCTAGCTTTTGCATTGAATGAAGGATCTAAGTACCTTGAACTTAAGAAACAAACGGATGAAAGTTGAAAAAGATCATTCTTACGAAAAAGAATAGCTACACCTCTAGCTTTTGCATTGAATGGGGCCTGGTAAACCTGCAATATCCAGTTGGTCCTGAGTCTGCACTGATGAGTTACACTAAGGTGGGTTTCCTGGAGAAATATTATATCAGCCTTTAGTGATTTCAAATGTGCAAACTACTTCTTTTAATAACATGGCCAAGCCCTCTTACATTCCAAGAAGCCAATGTGATAGCTTCTCCCTTAATGTTAGTCATCAAACTCTACAATTAAAGATCGGGACATTGAAATGAGGCAGTCCAGAAAAAATAAAAATAAAAATTCACATACGACAGAAACATGTAGAACTCTTTAGAACTTAGAACTTCAACCCATCCCCTCCCACATCTGGCTTCCCCGAAATGAAGCACTTTGTCCCCTATTCGTCCCGAGAACACTACTCGCATGTAAGTATTAGGAGCATCCATTACCAGTCACTTCGATCGCAGCGATCCCGCTCGACTCCACTTCCAAGTGACAAACATTTCAGTCTAGAACTATTAATAATAACACCGTCCATAAAGATACAGTTTGTTAACACTCTTAATGAAAACAAAAACTATAACGAATCAACAGGCAGTATAAAGTATTTTAAGAGTAATACCAGTGTTGCGCATATGTCCCTACTTCTGTCTCAGCCTGGTCTCCACAAATTTCACAGCCTCTGCAGGGTCAGTGAAGGTCTTAAACTGTCCGTTGTGCTGAACACGGAGACGCACAGGAAAGCGAAGACTGTGTCACTTTTAGCTTTCTCAGCTCGTGCATCACGTCGCTGAATGCCCTTCGCTGCTCCATAACTTCTGCAGTGTAGTCCGGAAAAATATAAACCTTGTGTCCGTTCTATTCCAGGGTGCGATCTCTGCAAAGTTGAAGAATCAATTCCTTTTCCTGAATGAAATGCACTCATGCAATAATGATGCGTGCCTCTCCCCATCTGATGGCCTTGGCTTGAGCGCACGGTGAACACGGTCAATGACCAGCGGTCCTTCAAAATGAGTCTCCCCCAGTAGTTTTGGAATCAATGCTGCAACAAACTCGGTCGGTCTCCTTCAGGGATACCAATTATTTTTATATTGTTGTGTCGAGAGCGCCCTTCTAAGTCTTTGACCTTCGCTCTAAGAGCTTTATTGGTCTTCTACAAATCAGTCAAAGTCACTACAAGAGAGCATAAATAGCCCTCGTGATCTCGTGTTTGACCCTCAACAGTCTCCAATCTCTACCCCTGAACCCTGAAGCAGATGGGCTACAGCAGCAAAAGACCACACTGGGTGCCTCTCCTGTCAGCTAAGAACAGGAAACGGAGGCTACGTGTTTGACCCTCAACAGTCTCCACTCTCTCCGCAAAATCCCGTACCGATGTCTGTAGAGATCTAAAGTCTTCCTTGAACTTGTCAAATCTTTCATTTATGGTTGCAAGAATCCTGTTTGATATCTTTTCCCACATCAATGGTGTATCATCGTCGGCAGAAGCTTGACTAATGGTGGGATTAGCTTTGTCACGACTTGCCAACGGCTGAGTGCTAGAACTTTTCGAGCCTTTTGCTGATTTTAAACGCACATCAAGGTGTTGACCAATTGAGAGATATAAACTAAATAGAAGTTCACAACACTCACAACACACGTATATGAAATAAAAAAAAGATGGCGTCTTGTTTCACTAATCTAAAAACTTGGTGTGGAGGAGCTCGATGAAACACGTCTACTCCATGTGCACCTCAGCAGCGCCCCCCGGAGTGGTGTTTCTGATATCAGTGAGTGTGGAGTGGAGCGGGAGCTGGAAATTGTGAACCCGGAGCGGAGCTGGAGTGGAGTGATTATTAAATGCTCTGAGCGTGAGGGAAATTGTTGCCACTCCACTCCGGCACATACTCTGGATCAGAATGCGGCTCTTCTCTCTCTCTCTCTCTCTCTCTCGTGGTGCATGCTGGCAGGTTGTGGGTGAGAGTGGTGTTGGGCGGGAGTGAAGCTGTGAAAGTTTCACCTGTTTTTTTTTTCCCAGGAGGAGAATACAGGCCTCACGGAGGTAAGGCAGGCAGAGGTAAATCTAGCTTTAAATGTAGCAGTGAATACCTCAGAGATGCTGGTGATAGCGGCAACAAGTTCAAATGCTGCTGCTGCTGCTGATGATGATGATGATGATGCGGTTAAGAGTAAAGCGCATTTAGTTGTTGAACAGGACAATAAATGTGACGAGAATGTGTTTCCAAGTACTAGTTCTGCTCAGTGTGGTGCAGAGAAGAGTCGAACAGACCTCAGTGACAGCAGCAGAGGATGGTCTGTCAGGATGAGTCTGCTTCTGTGCTGGATATGGACTCTTGCTCACAGGGGTGGGTTTGAAGAGAGCTCTCAAGATCCCCAGAAGGAGCTCTCTCTATATACTTTAGAGGAAATTGATCAGTTTCTAGATAATACTTTGGAAAGCAGGTTGATGTGAAGGAATTCTTTCCTGATGTAGAAAAAATTCGTAAAATCAGTTACTTTCTTCAGAAGAATGTGGGGGTTGATCTCCTGAGCGTAAAAGAAGCGGTTTCGTTTAAAGAAGCACTTTAACTACAGTTAGAAAGGATCGGAAAATGGAGAAAAAGAGAATGTTAAAAAGTACTTTAGTTATTGATCTTTCATGCATCACATGGTGTCTTTTTTTCTTTATTTCTGTTTCTTTTTTTCTGCCTGTCTGCTCTTTTCTTCCAGTATTTTTTATGGAAGTCTTGAGGGTTGGCTCACTTAACATTAATGGTGGAAGGATGGATGTAAGCGTGCTCTTGTGTTTTGAAACAATAGAGCAAAAAACTAAATGTGATTTTCCTTCAAGAAACTCATAGCGATATTGCTAATGAACTAGAGTGGGGATTATGGTGGAAAGGCCAATACATACTTAGTCATAAAACGAATGTGAGTGCTGGGCTGGCAATCTTATTTTCTCCAGATTTAAGAGTTAATGTTTTAAAAAAAGAGGAACCTGTAAATGGAAGACTAGTAGTAGTAAAGGCTGATATTGATGGAGTTATTTTTTACTTTGTAAATGCATATGCACCTAATGTGGGACATGAACGACTAATTTTTTTCAGCATGTTAAGAAATGCTTTAATGTTCTGTGCTGATGGAAATATAATCATGGGAGGCGATTGGAATTGTACTCGCGAATTTCACTATTGATCGCACAAATGAAGAACCTCACCTTCAGTCTTCATCTCAATTATCAAAAATAGTTCGAGAAGTAGACCTTTTATATATGTGGCAGATCAAACACCCACAAGTGAGACAATATACTTGGATTAAAATGACAGATAATAGAGTCAGTGCTGCTCTCTGAATGGATAGGATATATATGTCCAATCATCTTAGTAGTCGGAGTATTGATTGTTTTATCATTCCAGTAGGGTACACAGATCATGATTTGGTTTCTCTTATTATAAATATGTCCAAGTGTATAAAGAAGTCGTCTTATTGGCATTTTAACACAAAATTGGCTTCAAGATCTTAATTTTGTTAAACATTTTGAGATTTTTTGGCAACAATGGAGATTGTGTAAAGGCACTTTTGAAAAAATTTAAAACAGTGGTGGGAAATAGGGAAAACAAACATTAAAATGTTTTGTTTGCAACATACTGCTAATTCCACTATTAAATCAAGATTAATTATTCAGTCAATTGAAAAGGACATATCAAATATGGAGGTGGATCTAATTAATAGATATGATTCTAATCTGTTTAACAATCTGCAAGAAAAAAAGAGAACTGGGTTTATTTTGAATAGAAAGGGTTAAGGGAGCTCTTGTGGAGGTCTCGGGTTTGTCTCTACTCAATGACATGGATGCTCCTAGTGCTTATTTTTTTAATTTGGAGCACAAAGTGGCACAACAGAAACAGATGTCATGTCTTCGCCTTCCTGATGGGAGGGTGACCAATAATACATACAGAGCATGAGGCATCATGAAGTGGATTTTTATTCCAATCTCTATGCTGCTGAACAATGTGATACTGACTGTGCCGAAACAGCTAATTCAAGACTTGCCTCAAATAGGACTCGACTCTAAGACTGATTTGGACACTGAACTTTCCCTTCAAGAGTTTCATTACTGCAGTTGGTCAGCTTGGTATTGGAACGATCTCCCGGTATTGATGGGTTGCCCTCTGAATTTTACAAGCATTTTTGGAATTTTATTGGACAAGACTTATATGAGGTCGCTCTATTGGGTGGTTGTTCTGCACGCTTAGTAAACAAACTCCAGTTAGTCCAAAATGCAGCAGCTAGAGTTCTTACTAGAACCAGGAAGTATGATCATATTAGCCCGGTCCTGTCAACACTGCACTGGCTCCCTATCAAACATCGAATAGATTTTAAAAATCTTGCTTATTACTTATAAAGCCCTGAATGGTTTAGAACTCAGTATTTGAACAAGCTCTTGTTACATTATAGTCCTCCACGCCCGCCCGCTTCAAAACTCTGGCAATTTGATAATACCTAGAATATCAAAGTCAACTGCGTAGGTTAGTCCAAACTCTGGAATAACCTACCTAACATTGTTCGGGAGGCAGACACACTCTTGCAGTTTAAATCTAGATTAAAGACCCATCTCTTTAACCTGGCTTACACATAACACACTAATACATCTTCTAATATCCAAACTGCTAAAGGATTTTTAGGCTGCATTAATTAGGTAAACCGAACTGGGAACACTTCCCATAACACCCGATGTACTTGCTACATCATTAGAAGAATGGCATGCTACGCCATATTAGTCTGTTTCTCTCTTATTCCGAGGTCACCCGTAGCCACCAGATCCAGTCTGTATCCAAGTCAGAGGGTCACTGCAGTCACCCGGTTCCAGTATGTATCCAGCCCAGATGGTGGATCAGCACCTAGAAAGGACCTCTACAGCCCTGAAAGACAGCGGAGACCAGGACTAGAGCCCCAGAGACAGATCCCCTGTAAAGACCTTGTCTCAGACGACCACCACCGGGACAAGACCACAGGAAACAGATGATTCTTCTGCACAATCTGACTTTGCTGTTTTCTCCATTCTGTCACTGATGGAGTTTTGGTCAGAGAGGAGAACTGGCCCCCCCAACTGAGCCTGGTTTCTCCTAAGGTTTTGTTCTCCATTCTGTCACTGATGGAGTTTTGGTTCCTTGCCGCTGTCGCCTCTGGCTTGCTTAGTTGGGGACACTTCATTTACAGCTTATACATATCGTTGATTTGATTGCAAATTATTGCACAGATACTATTTAAAACTGAACTGAGCTGCATGATGACATCACTGAATTCAATGATGAACTGCCTTTAACTGTCATTTTGCATTATTGACACTGTTTTCCTAATTATTGTTGTTCAGTTGCTTTGACGCAATCTTTTTTGTTTAAAGCGCTATATAAATAAAGATGACTTGACTTGACTTGACCATGACACAAAGCTCAAATGATCTCAGAATGGTTTCTTGAACATGACAATGAGTTCACTTTACTCAAATGGCCTCCACAGTCACCAGATCTCAATCCAATAGAGCAGCTTTTGGGATGTGGTGGAAAGGGAGATTTTACATCATGGATGTGCAGCAGACAAATCTGCAGCAACTGCGGTGATGCTATCATGTCAATATGGACCAAAATCTCTGAGGAATGTTTCCAACACCTTGTTGAATCTATGCCACGAAGAATTAAGTCAGTTCTGAAGGCAAAAGGGGGTCTAACCCAGTACTAGCAAGTTGTACCTAATAAAGTGGCCAGTGAGTGTATATTAACAATTGCAATGTTCTGTTTTGAGTTAGGTATTAACAGTGCTATGAAATAACATTTTTTATGATTTAGTGCTATATAAATAAAACTGAATTTAACTGAATTAACCATAAATGCAGATATGTTTTATATATATATCTGATCTAAACTTCATAAACACGTTTTTATACAATAAGACAATTTGTGATTGTGATTATTTTTTTTATTAATTGTTATCAAAATGGGACAATTCAAAATCTATATATGTCCCCCTTCCTCTGGAAACTGTCTTCTAATGGCTGACACAACACATGCAGGTAAGGGCTTTCTGATGTGCCTGCCCAGAGGACAAAGTCTTGATTTTGTTTTGGGGTTGTACTAGAACAGGCTCTCATACTAGGTTGTTCAAAAACACATTATTTTTTCACATATTTTACATTATTACAACACCTCTCTCCCCAGTCTGCCATTGACCATGTTTTTCTCTGAGCAGGGACAACAGGAGTAGCAATCACCTTAGCATGTTCTACCTGAAATTAAGAAGATGCAGATTTATTCATAGTGTATCATTTCTAAACATCTGTTTTTCTATTTGATACTAAGTTACTTGTGTTTGTCATTGTTAAAAACATAATGAAGATATTTTATATTTTTTTATTTACTTTTTTATATAAAGAAAAAAGTGCAAATGTGCCAGGCTGTATCAAGTTTAGCAAATTATCAGTATAAAGCAGCCTTGGAGATTTTACATCATATGCATTACAGTCTTTGAGTAAACAAAGTCTGTACTGCATATGATGAGTATAGTCTTTGAGTAAACAAGATGGCGGCGCATCCACACGCAGCGACTTCTCTCTCTCCCGTCAGAGCAGTGTTTTCATGTTTTTTGTCCTGTGAGTCGCAAGTGTTTTTGTACGTCTTCATCGCGTCTACCTGTCTTTAAGCGCGCATACAGCTCGATGTTGGCAGAACCACATTTTTTAAACTCCACGCACACCAAAGAGATCTCGGACCTCTCACTACTCCTTCACGCATCAACGAACCACCAACCCCCCACCTCCGCACACCGCCCACAGCGGAAGTGCCCCAAGCAGCGTGAGAGGAAGCAGAAGAGGAGTAAGCACAGAGGTATCCTGGCTAGGCTAACGGCTAACCCACACAAGCCAGCTATCCCCACCATTGTACTGGCTAACGTACGCTCTTTGGATAATAAACTGGACTACATCCGATTACTACGCTCAATTCAGAGGACTGTAAGAGACTGTTGTGTTTTTGTGTTCATGGAAACATGGCTCAGCAACAGTGTTCCAGACTGTGCTATTCAGCTCGATCAGCTGACATGCTATCGAGCAGACAGAGTCCTCATCGTGGGAAGTAAATCACGCTGCGGCGGGATTTGTGTTTACATCAATGATGCGTGGTGCCACGATGCTGTTGTGGTCTGCAAACACTGCTCACTCCTGGTGGAGTTTATGATTATTAAGTGCCGGCCGTTCTATCTACGAGGGGAATATACAGCCATACTGCTCGTTCCTGTATACATTCCTCCCAGCTCCAACAGCAACAACAGGAGTGAGGCACTGAATGAACTGTACCAGCACATCAGTGAGCAGCAGACAGCCAACCCAGATGCTTTCCTCATCTTGGCTGGGGATTTCAACCACGCAGACTTAAAGAGTGTGTTCCCAAAAAAAACACATTAACTTTACTACCTACCATCCAGTTGCACTTACCGCTATTCCCATAAATTCACTACAACAACTATACACCCACTACACCAACCATTCCCCATAACCCCCCAACAACTCGAACAACAACCCAACCACTCGACCGATAATGCCATCACCCCTACCCTCCACTCAGCACTCACACATCTACACTGTAAAAAAAAATCTGTAGTTTTTACAAAATAACTTTGGCAGCTGTGGTTGCCAGAATAATTTTGTAAAAAATACAGAAAAACTGTAAACACATTTACAGCCAAACTGTAATTTACAAACAACAAAATTTGAATGTAAACCAGTAAATTCAACAACGCACACTGCTATTAAAATCTGTTTTGTACCTTTAACATACTGACAACCACCATAATAATGCAGGTGGTAAAAGAGAAAAGCCACATGAAGAATCAAAGCTCATTACAAATAGCTTAGATCACAAGCAGAAGTTTATATTAATATGTAGAAGGTGCACAGAGTCATTCATGCAAACACAAAACACCATCATGGTGACACACATGATACTTAAATAATGCAATAAACTTTCATTAAACAACAGAAGATGTAACATAAAGCCCAAATGTACATAACTGATAACAAAAACTATAAAAAAAACATGATTATTTAAACAAAATACTTTCAAATGTGGAGCGTCACACAGGGAATTCTGGGAATATCAGTTTACAGTTTTTGACTATAAATTATACATTGATTTGTTCTTTTTTACTTCTAAAAACTGTGAAAATACCAGAAATGTCTGGTTAGATCTTTTACAGTTTTTCCCTGTATATAGTATGGGAACTTACTGTTAACTTATTAACTTTTTTTTTTTCGTAGCGTTTTTACAAAACTGTACAGTTAAAATTACACTTATTTTTTACAGTGTAGCGAAAAAAGACTTATACGTCAGAATGCTGTTTATAGACTTCAGTTCAGCATTCAACACAATCATCCCTCAACAGTTCATTAATAAACTGGTCCAGCTGGGGCTCAACACAACGCTCAAAAACTGGCTGTTGGACTTTCTGACTGGAAGACCTCAGGCAGTACGGCTTGGCAGCAACAGATCCAGCACCATCACACTGAACACTAGGACCACCCAAGGATGTGTGCTGAACCCCCTCCTCTTCACTCTGTTGACCCACGACTGCACACCGTCACACAACTCTAACCTCTTTATTTATTTGCGGATGACACGACTGTGATGGGTCTCATTAGCAACAGAGATGAGACAAACTACAGGAGCAAGGTGAGCCGCCTGGCCAGGTGGTGCAGTGACAACAATCTCTCTTTGAACATGGAGAAGATGAAGGAGATTGTTGTTAACTTCAGGAGAGTGCACACTCAACATGCTCCTCTGACCATCAACGGTGCCACTGTGGAGAGAGTGTGAGCAGCACCAAGTTCCTGGGTGTGCACATCACAGAGGACCTCTCCTGGACCGACAACACTGCAGCACTGGCCAAGAAATCACAGCAGCATCTCTACTTTCTCTGCAAACTGAGAAGAGCCAGAGCCCCACCCCCCATCATGTGCACCTTCTACAGAGGCACCATCAGAGCATCCTGACTAGCTGCATTACTGTGTGGTATGGCGCCTGCAACGCCAGCCCCTGCCGGAAGACCCTTCAAAGCATAGTAAGAGCAGCTGAGAAGATCGATTGGTGTCTCCCTCTCCTCCCTCCAGGACATTTATGGAACCTGGTCTCACTAGTAAAGCCCTCTGCATCGCAGGTGATCCCACTCACCCGTCACACAGCTTCTTCAGTCTGCTGCCACCAGGCCAGGACCAGCAGACTGAAGGACAGCTTCATTCATCAGGCTGCCAGGAAGCTGAACTCCCTCCCGACCTTGCCACTACTACCTTCTTTTTCCCCATGAACCGCACTGAATTCTGGACCTCAGTCCCCACTAACACCCCCCCAAAGATCTCCAGCTCCCACTAACACACTGGGACCTGCACCAGACACTTTGTATAGCATTGGTCTCCTCACTACCTCATTCAGCATTTATATGATTGGCATGTCACCATATTCTAATTTGTTGAGATAGTGAATTGGTGGGTTTTTGTTAAATGTGAGCCAAAATCATCACAATTAAAAGAACCAAAGACTTAAACTACTTCAGTCTGTGTGCATTGAATTTATTTAATACACGAGTTTCACAATTTGAGTTGAATTACTGAAATAAATGGACTTTTCCACAACATTCTAATTTATTGAGATGCATCTGTATTTTATATGTATTTAATGTTCTACTATTAGTGTTATCTGTATGCACCAAGGGTCTGAGAGTAACGCAATTTCAGTTCTCTGTATGTATGTACTGCACATGTAGAAGAATTGACAATAAAGCAGACTTGACTTGACTTGACTTTGGCAACAAATAAAACTACAACACCCCTAAGGGGGAACTATTTGTTGTGTTTAAAGGGTTAGTTAACCCAAAAATGAAAATTAGCCTGTGTTTTACTCACCCTCAAAGCATCCTAGGTGTACAGTATGTGACGTTCTTCTTTCAGATCAATCCAGTCCGGTTATATTAAAAATTGTCCTAGCCCCCTCCAAGCCTTTCAAGGGATGTAAGTGGGTGTTGGTTGTCAACAGTTCAGAAGACATGAAATGAATAGTGCACGCATCTGTAATAAAACGTCCCTCACATGGCTCCAGGGGGTTAATAAAGCTGGCTGTATCCAACACATCACCTTCTCCAGGTATGAACGCTTGTCTCCCATCACCTGATCAATTTCTTCTTCTTAAAAAAAAAGAGAAGTTATTATGTCCCGTCCACTTTTACAGTTGTTGTGTTTTGCTTTTCGGTACATTTTTTTACATACCACTTATCACTACTGCCAATTTCGCTTTTATAAACGTGTTGTTCATTTTATGTGATATCTCATCACATAAAACATAACTCTATAAAATAAATTTTTAGTTAAACGCGTTTTCATCACTCCAGTTTTGTCAGGAATGCATCCCAGACCTCCTCCTGATTGGATTTGAGCGATTGGATTTAAATCCGTCGCAAAACCGTTTTGGAGGCCATTTACACCTGGGCTACCCGATCAGAAAAATTGCATGAAGTGACCAGGTGTAAAAAAAAACATATACAAAGCTGTTATATGTTCCCTGTGTCATGCCTAGACTTTTATGATGAAGTGTTTTCTGTGCCATCTTTGTAGTCAGTTTGTAGTCTTT
>NW_024879305.1:174844-175583 GCF_018340385.1 Cyprinus carpio | reverse complement strand
TGCAGTGCTTTGCGGTCAGCCACAGAGCAGTTCCCATACCAGACTGTAATACAACTGGTCAGAATGCTCTCGATCGCACACCGGTAAAAGTTCGTCACTATGGCTGAAGACAGTTGGTTCTTCTTTAGTGTTCTGAGGAAGAAGAGGCATTGGTGAGCCTTCTTGACCAGGCTGGAGGTGTTTGTGGTCCAGAACAGGTCCTCTGAGATGGTGATTCCCAGGAACTTGAAGCTGGAGACACGTTCAACAACCATCCTGTTAATGTGGATGGGGTCATGCGTGCTTCCTTTCTTCTTCCTGAAGTCCACAATCAGCTCCTTTGTCTTACTGGTGTTAAGGAGCAGGTTATTGTCAGCGCACCATGCGGCCAGGTGCTGTACCTCTTCCCTGTAGGCAGTCTCATCGTTGTCACTGATGAGGCCAATCACCGTGGTGACGTCTGCAAACTTAATGATGGAGTTGGATCCATGCACAGGCTTGCAGTCGTGGGTGTAGAGGGAGTAGAGGAATGGACTCAGCACACAGCACTGTGGTACGCCGGTGTTAAGTGTGATGGTGGTGGAGTGGGTGTGGCCTGACCTAACATGCTGAGGCCTGTTGGTCAGAAAGACCATGATCCAGGTTGCAGAGGGAGGTGTTAATGTCCAGGTCTCCAAGTTTTGTGGTCAGCTTGAAGGGAATGACGGTGTTAAATGCTGAACTGAAGTCAACAAACAACATCCGTACATATGTGTTGTTA
>NW_024879305.1:162065-174083 GCF_018340385.1 Cyprinus carpio | reverse complement strand
CTGCTGTAACACTGTCAATGGTGGTGCTGATGTATCCAGTACAGAGGAGGTATAGATCCCCAATGTCCGTGTGAGAGCCAGGCAGCCTGAGAAGCAAAATACTCCAGTCAGTGTGCTGAAACCTGTCCTGAAGTAAAGAGTCTGCTCCAGGCTTTCACACTTCTTTGATGGTCCCCTACTGATGGCTTCACACGCTGGATGAGGGGTGAATACTTTAGGGGTATGTCAAAATAGGTGTGACTAGACTGTCTGAGGTGGGGAGGGGGGTCTATGTAAGCTCCATCAATGTTTGTGTAAACATGATCCAAAAGTTTTATTCCCTCTGGTGTGGCAGGAAACATGCTGATGAAATTTGGGGAGCACACTGTCTTAATTTGGAGGATTAAAATCTCACTCAAGTGATAATAAAAAGCAGAAGCCTCCGGGTGAGTATCTGTTGTTTACTAATGGCTGCATGAAGTTCGCCTCAAAGCAAGCTTGGCATTAGCACTGTGGAATATAGACTGCAGTTATTATGGTGAAATGAACCTATGCGGTGATAAAAAGGTCTAAGAACTTGTCATGAGAAACCCCCAGGTTAGCTGGAGCAGTTTTCCCAACAATCACAGTGTTTGTACACACCAAGCTTATTGATATAAATGCACAATCCACCACCTCTCTATTCTATAGTCCAGTACCACTGTGGGTGATGCAAAGTCGGGAATCTCATCCATTTTGTCTACCAGTGACCACATTAGCGAGGAAATGCCCGGTAAAGAGAGAGCCGGAGCGGTGTTAGCTTTAGCTGAATTTTAGACTCCGGGCGTCACTTTGTTTATGATCTCGATCGCCACCTGCACTTCCACCCGGGCCGGTAGAGGCGTAGCCCGGTGGTTCCACATCTCAGATGAAGTCGCAAGATTTGTGATAAAAACTGTTGGAAAAGTCCCCTCACCGAGCATCCAAAAGCTCCCCTGGCCGGGTGTATGGATAAAAGAAGCTAAAGCTGTTGAGTACCAACAGACCTGAGATGAGCAGGAAAAAAATGCTGCAAAATTGCAAAAACTGGAGAGACGGCTGCAGGCCTCAAGTGATGTGCATGCTACTTATCTTGAATCTTTTGAATTTACACTGCAAATTACAATAACCATAACTGCAACAAATAATATTATTAGATTAATCGCTTAAATGCATTCATGAATATACAAATAAAATGTTATTAAAATGACAGAATAATTTTTAAGCAGCTTTCATTTTCAAATGTATTACATTCTGAACTGAAAACAAAAAATAGTGTGTTGTAACTGTTAAATCTACTTAATGAGTGAGTCACTAAGGCCATTCATTCAACTGATAGCCATGATGGTGTAAGTATGCTGGTATCTTAAGGACTTTCTTGTGGACAGCTGATTCCCAAAGCTTAGTTTTTTTATACACCCTATGTTAGTTATTCATGTAAAGGTGGTCGATAGAAATACCTCTTTGCAATAAGTTTAAATAGGATTTTTACCTTTAATGCGGGCAATTTCTACCTTGTGCTAAAGCCATCGGTTTTTTCTAAACCCTGTATTAATATTATGAGAAAGTGTGTCACACTCCTACATTACATGATTAAAAAAAACAACTTGAGATAAAATAAATGTTACATATAACCCATGTTACCAAGCAATCGCCAAATTAGTACTCAACAAAATTCATCTTGCAATCCAGAGATTACAAGCTACACCTGATTTGGGCATTTCTAGAAGTATTTACATGAGGGGAAAATTTACTAGGAAGATGAATGCATTTAACCTGCAGTCTATAAATAGCATAAACTAATTTGATAGCATTAAACATAAAACATTGAATACTAATACCTGGACAATGAATTAACGAAGTAACTAGCACTTTAGATTTAAATGAAAAGGGGTGAAATCCGTCCAATAGTAGAGTAGCATGAAGCAGATGTTAATAAGGTGAGTCACTCTCTATTGAACCGACCATTGCAGACAAGTGGCAGTTGAAGTGGCCTTACCAATACTGACCATGGGTGCTCATAGATAGCAAAAGGGACAGGTGGATCCCAGGTGGAATTATTTTTGTTACAGAAATAGTGTAAAAACAGTCTCTAATAACTGATTGCCAAGCGCTATTGACTCTGTTTTTGTTTTTAAATCAACATCACATCGGGTATATGGTAATTCTCTTTGGAGAAAACGGGGTACTCTTCCGTGTGAAATGGGACCCAAAACTACCTGCGAGCAAAGTATACACATTTTCTGGCAATTCCCAGGATCATTCAGGACATGTATCAGTAATAGACTGAATCATTCTAGCGACATGACGCAAGATCTAGTGGTGCCATCGACCCCATAATATATGCACTCTGTAGGTGTTTTCTAATGATTAGTTTTAAATTTGCATGCAAGCACAGGCATTAGAAAGAATATTGAACTAAAATAGCTCACTTGTCATCAGGTGCTTACTTAACTATCATGCGTCCTGAATAAACTAAACATTTGGTTATGCCCCCAGTGTGGTGTTGCTCTCCTGAGTTTGTGTGCTGTTAACACGCACTGTGAGTTCTGAAGTCTCTGAAACACCAGACACTAAACAGTGAACCTTCAGACAGGCACGACCCTGACACCAGAAATACCACCATCCATTATCCCTGTAGGCTAATAAATTTACGAATCATTCTCACGGACAGCAGACTGCTTCGGGCTGGTTAGGAGTTATTATTATTTTTTTATTATTTATTTTTTTGTCACTGACGGTTCTTAATTCATAAAATGGTGCTATTGCCAATAAATAACCAGGTAGGTCGTTCGATTGGAGTGATGAGAGAGAGAAGGATGATTTCTGCTGCCATATTCTCTTGAAGCGGACACGTAATTTCGATTCGATTCTTAAGTATGGGCCCCTCGGTCCCTGCTCCAATGGGACTTTTAAACACGTCCCTTCGGACTACGATATTTAGGACCCATTCAATCTGGAATTTAAGACCTTTTAAGGACCCGCTGGACACCGTGGTTTGGCACAACATCAAAAACATCATGCTACCATTTCCACTTAATGTTTTATTTATTTTATTTTTTTTCCACCATGTAAAACCCTTATTTTACAGATGTATTGACTAGATTATTACAAATGAAAGCATTGCACCCTCCTACAGAGAAACTAGTTACTTACAAATACCTGACAATACACGGGACTATTACAATAAATTGTTAAAGCTTACTAAGATGGAAAATAAACTGTTTTATTTGGAAGACAAAATATAAAGTCTGTACAAATGCCATATAAAATTAACATTTTACATTTCAGTTTTTTTATTTTTTAAGAAATACAGCACAAATGTAGAATTAAATACTGTACTGAAGAATATGAAGAGTTTCTGCCAAAATGTTGAATTAAATTTATTCAACTTAAAGGACAAGTTCACTCAGTAATGAATATTTCCTGATAATGTACTCACCCCATGTAGTACAAGATGTTCATGTCTCTTTACTAAGCCAAATAGAAATTAAAGTTTTAGAGGACGCACAGTTCCATACTTTTCTCTGCATAGTGGACTTCAATGAGACCCAATGGGCTAAAAGGTACCATAATTTTTTCACTATTTCAGTGTATCAAAAGTGGGCTTTACAAGTTCCCAGAACAAATATTACTCTGGTTGGACTGTACCCACATGGCGGCATTTTAATGCCACCATCAATAGAGCATTAACTGATGCTTTGCGCTGATAAATCACTTCCGCCAGAGGAAAAATCCAAATCGATCAGAGTGAACGTGGAGCCCGCTGATGACGAACAAATGCCTCGCCATGGGAACATTGTCCAGTCTGTGCATGATCATTCCCCATCCTCGCACACATCTTCTCTCATAGGCTGTGACTCGCATGAATAAGCCATTTTTGTCAGTCGTATGGGGCTATGCTGTTGTTATCTCTAAATGTCATTGGTTATTCCTGCTCCTTATCAAGTGCTGCAACATTACTGCCAGCTACTTATGGGAACCTCCTTCTCCACTTCTCGCTTGAAATGCTTATGGGTTAACGCGCTGGCTGGGAACAGTGGCCAATTGATGCTAAGATGCATAACATTGACATCGTCACCGTTAGGATAAAATGCCATGTATCGCGCTGAAAATTACATCAGAATCTCTTTCTCTCACGCTAGAAGTTTTATCTCCGAGTCACCGTAGAAGTGCATTAGAGGACTCACTTCCACCCCCTGTTTTTCCTCTCCCGCAATCCCACGTGGAGGCTTGCTGACCCTAACCATGCCAGATTTGCGCGGGTCCCATTGACCCGCCACGGGACCTTCACCAGTTCTGTGTCACCTGCCTGAGCTCTTCGCCCCGCGCGGAGGCTGCACTCACGGATCGACGTTTCGTTCGCCCTGCGCCGAGCTGCCAGTGCGGCGGCCTCAGAGCGCCAGGACAGAAGTGGCTCGGGCACACAGCAGGGATGAGGCCCACTGCCGCCACCAGCGAGCGCTGGTGGGCCCTCCCCGTCCGGAGTCGAGTTCGAGTTCGGACACTCAGTTCAACTTCGCGGGAAGTTAGCTTCCGTCCCCGTCAAACGCCGTCTCGAGAACTTCGTCACCTTGAAGAAAGAATGCGCCGAGGAAGGCGACTCCACGTCGCTCACCGGCATCGGAAAAGGATTGGGGGTCTTCAGTCGGACCGCCCCGACCAAGAGCGCCGATCAGGAAGAACCCGTTCTTCCCAGACTCGCGGCAAGCAGCACGTGGCAGTGAGACTCGATAGACTCCGCACCCCAATCGCGTAACCCACTCTGCCCGCGCAGGCTATGCACATTGAGAGCTGGACTGAGCGGAAGCATCGGTATATCTGCGCATGCCCCCGGTCAAGAGAGACTGCTTGCGCGCCTCCAGCCCGTCTTTCCTCTGGCGTTGGGTTGGACCGCAGCCTGCCTTCCAAGCTGTGAACAAATTCAGCGGCCCACCAGGCCCGGACAAAGCCTTATGCTGCTGCAGGGAGGCAGTTTTCTGCTTCATCACGCTATGGCTATACTCTGGTGTTCCAAATGCTTAAACTGCTTCAATCCCTCGACGGCGGCGCAGTCGGCGCTGACATTACATTTACATTTAACATTTAATCATTTAGCAGACGCTTTTATCCAAAGCGACTTACAAATGAGAACAGTAGAAACAATCAGATCAACGCAGAGAACAACAACGGCATACAAGTGCTATGACAAGTCTCCAGTTAGTGTGGGGTACAGAACCGCGTGAGCCCAGGTTTTTTTTTTTTTTTTTTTTTTGGGAATATGATAGAAAGAAAAAAGGTAAGGTACTAAGTATTAGTTGGTTAAGCGTCAAGCGAAAAAGATGAGTCTTTAGATGATTTTTGAAAATGAGTAAAGACTCAGCTGTTCAGGTGAACCAGATCGAGGTCATTCCACCAGCTGGAGCAGTCCAGGAGAAAGTCGCGATGAGTGATTTTGAAGCTCTTTGGGATGGCAACACAAGTGCCGCTCACTTGCAGAAGCTGGCCATCAGGGATCAGCGCCACAACTGATCTCGCTGATGGCTGCTAAGCGCTCTGCTCAAGCCAGCTTCGCCCAGTTCCATGGGGTTCAATGGTCATCCTTAACGAGGCACCTGCTTGACGCCCTAGCTGACCCTGCAGGATGCTGACCCGCCAGGCGGCATTGTAAATGCTCCAGTCACTCCCTCGGCCTCTTTGGTGACGCCGGTGGAGTCAGTCCGTAACGGAGGCGTTTTCTCCGGAGACGCAGAAGAGCGCTGCCAAGGCGATGAGCCACGGGATGCCCCCGTCGCTCACTCCAGTCACCGCTCATGAGTTTGAAGTCCCGCTCTTTCTTCTGCACCTCGCCAGGCTCAGGGGACCGGCTAGACAGCCCGCCGTGGCACCCCGCCCCTGAACCGGACACCTGTTTCGCTGGAAGCAAGCAGTGGTCAGGGGGCCTGGAAGGAGAACATCAGGGGGTCAGGAGGGAGGGAGCCCGGCGCCGCTGAGAAGCCAGCGCCAGCCATCCCTGGCTACCAGCAATATTCCAAGCCGGGCTTCCTGAAGGTGTGTTATAAGAAGAATGAGCGCGCTGGAGGGCAAGCCAACCAAGCAGCTTGTTCAAGAGCATCATGTTCCCCATTATGTTCCTACGGGCGACGACATGCTTATGATGGGTTTTTAAATGCAAGGTTGTTGTGAATTACACAATAAAACATGTATCCGTCCCACAAAAAGAGCTTTTTCTTCCTCTTGCAACCTTAACACTGCGGCGTACTTGCCACTTTCGCCCCTGTCTCAGAGCGATGGCGCGAGAGCCACAACCCATGATTAATGAATGGCTCTCGCGGCGCGACGAGTGGAGTGCCAACACCACACAATGCCCACCCAGCCAAGGAAAGCGCAGCCTCCGCCAGTGATTCTAGCCTCGCCCAGGGGACGGGCTCCGGTCAAAACACACCATCAGTGGTTCGGTGGCCGTGAGAGCTAACTTAGCGTCCGCTGTGTCACTTCCTGGGCTGGCGTGGAGAGCTATCCCGGGCGTTTCACCGTGGATACTGGGAATAATTCAGCCGCGGATATTCTCTTTCAGTTCAAGCGCGCAGACCTCCCGCTTCAATGGCGTGGTCCGTCACTGACTTTGCCCAAAAACCTTCCCGTTCTGAGACAGGAAGTTCTCAGTCTGCTTCGAGAAAGGAGGCGATGAAGCGAGCCCTCCCTCGAAGCGAGCAGGGAAGCGGCCATCACAGCCGATACTTTGTGGTGCCAAAGAAGGATGGTGGACTCCGTCCGATTCTGGACCTGAGACCCATCAACCGAGCACTTCACAAAAAGCGCGTTCAGAATGACAACGCTGAAGCAGATCTTGGCACAGGATACGGCCCGGGGACTGGTTCGCCTCAGTGGATCTAAAGACGCATACTTCCATATTCAAATAGCGGCCCAGCGCCACAGGCGCTTCCTGAGAGTTTGCTTTAGAAGCCACGGCTTATCAGTATTCCAGTGCTCCCGATTTCGGACCTCGCCCTCGCCCCGCACATTTTCAAAGTGTGTGGGACTGGCGCTTTCTCCCCTCAGATCGGGCGGAATGCGCATCTTGAATTATCTGGACGATTGGCTGATTTTAGCCCACTCAAGGGATGTGCTAATCAGTCACGTGGAAACACTGCTTCGCCATTTGGATACGCTGGGACTGCGTGTGAATATGCAGAAGGCGTGTTTTTACCGAGCGGACTATAACATATCTGGGAGTATGTTTGGACTTCGATGGCGATGCGCGCTCATCTCTCTCAAGAGCGCATAGAGGCAATTTCATCGACTTTGCGTCGTTTCAGATCGGGCAGGTCGGTTTCACTGAGGGAATTTCAGAGGCTTCTGGGACTGATGGCGGCGGCTTCTTCAGTGTGCCATCTGGGTCTGCTGCATATCGCGGCCGCTACAGTTTTTGGACTGAAGACCGCGAAGTTCCGCCCGAGGGCGTGGTATTCCAGGCCCACAAAGCGCGTACGGTCACTCACAGTGCGCCGTAGCACCCATTCTGAGATGCGATGGAGCAGCCTGGATATGTTCAGCCCAGGAGTTCCTTTGGGTATAGTGAGCGCAGCCACCACCGTGGTCGGTCTCGACGGACGCGCGTCAGCAGCAGGCTGTGGGAGCAGTATGCCTGGGCGTACCTGCCTCAGGCCTGTGGTCGGAGTCACAGAGAAGGTGGCACATAAACCGTTTGGAATTGACGACGGTGTCCTTAGCCCTACAAGCCTTCGGTCGAAATGTGGGCGGCAACATGTACTGATTCAAACCGACAACCGTCTGTGGTCTCGTTGCATAAATCGCCAGGGCGGCGATGCGTCTCAGAGCTCTATTCAAACAGGCAGCGAGTCTCCTGTTGTGGGCGGACCGACACTTTTTCTCCATAAGAGTGGCGCACATCCCCGGTTTCCTGAACCGTGGAGCGCATATGCTTTCGAGGAATGGGATTCCTCAAGGAGAGTGGAGGCTTCACCCCAGGATCAGTTCAAATGATTTGGGATCGATTCGGAGGGGAGGCGGAAGTGGATTTGTTTGCCACAAGCGAGAACACGCCCTTTAATCGAAGTGCGCCTCACTATCTCACTCCCGCTGCCGGGAGATGCTCTGACATCGGCGTTGGCGGAAGCCAGACTTTCTGGCGTTCCCTCGATTGAAGAAGATTCTGCCTATGGTGTTGTGCAAAATCAGAAGGAAGGAGAGGCGTCAGTTATACTCGTGGCCCCGAGCTGGCGAATCAGCCCCTGGTTAGGTGGACCTGAAGAGTTAGTGGTGGTTCCCCAGCGGCGAAATTCCCCTCAAAAAGGACCTCCTGTCTCAAGGCCGAACAGCGCGATGTAGCACCCCAGCCCCAGTACAATGTCGCCTCTACGGCTCTGAAGTGGGGAGTTTTCACAAAATGGTGCCAGGACATTGGGTACTGACCAGGGGACCTATTTCGTGTGGGATGTTTTGCGCTTTCTACAGCACTGGGTGGATTCGCGGGGTTTGCCATCCACGCTGAAAGTGTATGTGGCCGCTATTGCTGCTTTTGGTTCCCGGTTGACGAACGGTGTCGATCGATGGCGCGCTCTGGTTATCCAGTTTTCTCAGGGGGCCGAGGGAGATTGTGTCTGTAGCGGCCGCCCTCCGTGCCGCCGTGGGATCTAGCTCTAGTTTTTGAGGGCACTATCTCTACCACCGTTCGGAGCCTTAGCTTTGATTCCCAGGTTGAGGAGCTTTTCCCTGAAAGGCGGCCTTGCTTTAACTTGCTCTGCGCCTCGGCGAAGTGCATTTAAGGGCTACCGCAGCGTTTTTTGGTGAGCGGCTTGTTGCATCTGTTTGGGACCTGGCGACTGTAATGTCACTCTCGGCCGAGACCGGGTTACATGCGAAGTCACTCAATGCACCCGTTCAGGCACACCAGGTTGTTTCCCTGCCATACTTATCTGCCAGGCAGCCAGCCTCGCGCTGGCAGCTGATGCTCAGAGGGACTGTCTGCCCTGTTAGGGGCTTTCGCGGATAATATGTGGATCGGCTTCGCAGCCTTTAAGTCCAGTTGCACCAGCTGTTAGGTGTGCTTTGGTGGATGTAATAAGGGACGTGCTGTTTCAAAACAGAGACTCTCTCTGGATTGTGGGCCTATTCACGTTGGCTTCCACGAATGCCAGGGGAAAGATTGTCCACTCAACATCAAAGCTCATTCTGTGAGGGCAATTGCTTCCTCATGGGCCTGGGCTAGAGGTATGTCTATCCAGGATTTATGTCTTGCTGCTGGCTGGTCTTCCCAGAACACATTCGCCAGGTTTTACAAGCTGGATGTACACTCTGTAGCGTCACATGTACTTCGGTGAGTTAAGTTTCATTCATGTTGTGAACTGTTATAACCAGCTATACAGTAGTTACCATAGCTGCTAACTCTGTGTTATGGTTTATAAGATTATTCAGTTGTCACCGCAAACGCTGTTGACTCTGTATTTAACTCTCATGCTTGAGTGCTCATTGTGTTGTGTCTGCCCTAGTCAGTGCAGCCTTCGTTTTCATTGCATGAAGATAATGCAAAATTTTGTTAGGTCGTCAGAGCAGATGTTTCATTGGTCTAGTTCAGCCTATCAGATCACGAAAGTACTCTTAGCGACCACGGCTATTGGCTGCGGAACTGTCTCGCTTATGTGTGGGTGTGATTGTCCCCGTTCAGGGCTTATCTTCACGTCTTAGCTGACGTAAAGTTACCGCCTTGATATGGAACGCCTCCGGTTACTATCGTAACCTCGGTTCCCTGAGAGAGGGGAGACGAGACATTACGATTAAGCCGCCGTGGTTAAGCGTTTGATCAGCTGTGCTAGCGTTCAGTCGTGATTCTGACGTAATTTTAGCGCCCATGCATTTTATACTGCCCGGTGACGTTTCAGTATTTGCATGCTTTCAGGTCGAATTAATCCAACTGTCCCCTAGCTGGCGTTAGCCCATAAGATTTCATTGAAAGTGGAGAAGGAGGAGGTTCCCCCATACGTTCTGAGCTGATGTAATCACCCTGCTCCCTTCTCTCAGGGAACCGAGATTCTGATAGTAACCGGAGGCGTTTTTCCCGAAGTCAGCATTGGACACCTGTTAAAGATGATTAATAATTAATTTGACGATACGCATGACTTTTATCAGTGGACCAGATACATGTGAGGTTATCATTTCATTTGCTTGTTTTATTTATTTTTGTCTTTATTTAATGTAATTTTAATGCATTGTTCATAGAGTAGATCTTTTCTAGATACTTGATTAACTGGAAGTCTTCTGATTATTAGTGACTGCAGTCTTGTGATGATAAGAGATACACATATGAACCCTTTTTACAGACTGTAATAATACACACACACACACACACACACATATATAAAGCTAAAGGAATGACAGTAAACAGTGTTTAAAAGTGTTTTTATCTTTAATCTTTTAAATAGATACATAAGTAATATGTGAAGGTTTAGTTTAGTCTGTGTTCCTATAAAACACAAGGTTTCATCAGGTTTGCATTTGATTTACAGTAGCTACTAGACATCTACTATCAAGACCAGTCCATTCACTATGATGTTTATGAAAATTGATTCCTGTTTATTGAAAAGAAACTTGTAATACATTCAATCCCAATGTATTAACTGTTCTTTTTGTTGCACTATTATTTTTTTTTTTCCTTTGTAATTGCAGGCGTGTACATGAATGCAGCAAATAACAACCGAGCCTCGACATCATACCAATTATTCTCAGAAGCAATCCAGAAATTTGGCATACTGTCAAGGCAAGTACAGTACAGAAAAAAATCATTTGAATTTTTCTTTACCAGGGTCAAGGGAGAACAAGTACTGGAGGATGTACACAGATCGCCAGGTTCATGTTTTCTTCAAGAGGCACTGAGCAACATAGTTTCATATCTGGTAAAAGTGTCCATAATCAAAGCAGTAAAGTACAGTTGTCTGAAATTCCTCATTAGTCCCAAATTTATAACTTGCTATCTGTAGGTAGCTTTAATGCTAATTTTATAAAAGAAAATATCTTACAATTACACACAACAACGACTTATTTTTAAACCTGTTTCTAATAGGATTGAATGCATTTGGTGTGATGTCAGAATCAAGGACTCAGACATGCTGCACTTGCTGGAGGCTGAAGGACTGCTCGACTTATTGAGGACCTGTTTAGTGTACAGTACATTTTTCTCTCAAGGATCCAGGCAGACTTGGACACATTTGCAGAAGCCTGGACTCTTCATGCACTCTCCTCAGAAGGCAGTCGAAGCTCAGAGCAGCTGTGGCACATTTTACTGATACACACAAAATGTACTAATATGAGGTATGGAGACCCTGCTGTCTTTACTCTGTCTCCACACTACTGTTTATGCATTAGTCTAAGTGGATTTTTAACTGTATTTAACTGCTAAATCATTAGGATATTGAAGAGCCAAATCTAGATGGTGCATAGCAGCTTGTTATGATGCCTGTGAAGATGTATATTTACATTTAGTCATTTAGGAGACACTGGAAGAAATTAAAATCAACAAAAGAGCAATAATACATAAGTGCTATAACAAGTCACAGTTAGGTTGACGCAGTGCACATAGCAAGTTTAAAAAATATGTATTATATAATAAAAAGAAAACAGCTAGAATAGAAAAAGAGTAGAACAAGCTAGTGTTAGAGGCCTTTTTTGCATTTTGTTAATTCTATAATTAAAAAAAATAGAATACAAGGTTAGAGAAGCTAGTAGCTAGAAGCTAGATTTCACAGCTGTTGTTCAAGATTGTTAATCCTCTATGAGTTTGGATGGGTTGAGGACACTTAAACACCTGCTGAATTCAACTGGTGCTAATTTTCCTGTCAAAGAATGGAATTTGCTTTGTCAGGTTTTTTTCTACAAATATGGGGTAATAAAATAAAATAAAATAAAATAAAAAATAAATAACAGCTATGACCAAGTCTACCCTTACCAAAAAGTAGTATACTGTACTTCAAGTTTATTTTATTAAGTATACTTAAGTGAAGTTCAAGTATATTTAGACTTTTTGTA
>NW_024879305.1:161815-161886 GCF_018340385.1 Cyprinus carpio | reverse complement strand
GATATGTCTCTTTGATGTCCTGAAGATTTAGCAGTTAAATACATGATTAAAAATCCACTTAGATTAACACA
>NW_024879305.1:159791-161495 GCF_018340385.1 Cyprinus carpio | reverse complement strand
AAACAGGAAAAAAAAAAAAATGCAACAAAAAGAACATAAGTTAATACATTGGGATTGAATGTATTAAGTTTATTTTCAATAAACCGGAATCAATTTTCATAAACATCATAGTGAATGGACTGGTCTTGATAATAGATGACTAGTAACACTGTAAATCAAATGCAAACCTGATGAAACCTGTGTTTTCTAGGAACAGACTAAACTAACCTTCAAATATTACGATGAATCTTTTTAAAAGATTAAAGATAAAACACTTTTTAAACACTTTACTGTCATTCCTTTAGCTTTATATGTGTGTGTGTGTGTGTGTGTGTGTATTATTACAGTCTGTAAAAAGGTTCATATGTGTATCTCTTATGATCACAAGACTGCAGTCACTAATAATCAGAAGACTTCCAGTTAATCAAGTATCTAGAAAAGATCTACTCTATGAACAATGAATTAAATTACATTAAATAAAGACAAAAATAAATAAAACAAGCAAATGAAACGATAACTCACATGTATCTGGTCCACTGATAAAGTCATGTGTCAAGTCAAGTGAATTATTAGTCATCTTCTAACAGGCGTCCAATACTGACTTCAGGAAAAGGGGAATAACCAATGACATTTGAGATAACAAGCCCCGCCCCACGACTGACTAAAATAAAATTGTTCGCGCGAGCATACGCAATAGCATAGGTGAGAAGATCGAGCGCGAGGATGTGGGGAATGATCATGCGCACGCGAGGGCTTGTATTGCGGTTTACGCGTGAGAGTTTCGCGCGCGCGAAATTTTCAAATGCGCTCGCGGGCTCCCGTTTCCTCGCGTCCGATTTAGTTTTCCTCTCGCGGAAGTGATTTATCGCGCGCGCAAGCAAGCATCAGTTGTGTGCTCGGTTATTATTGGCTTTAAAATGCCGCCATAGTAGAGCTCTTTGAAGCTGCATCGAAACTGAAAAAAATTTGGAGTTTCAACCCGTCGGGTCTCAATGAAATTCACTATAGTAGGTGGCCATCCAAAACGTTGGTTCTACCGCCGCCGCGGTGTCTGCAAAGTGCAATTGCAGCTTTTGAACGCTGAGTGGCGCTTTAATCACAAGTTTTCAAACAAGTGCATCAAAGCACATTTTCGCAAATAGATGTCAGCTTTGCCTCACCGAAGTGTTATACTTGACTGCATTCGGGGAAAATGAAAGAAAAAATATTTAATATGCACAGATGAAAGTTTAGTCCTTATGAAGATATGTGCGTTTCTTAGAAGGAATTCAAGCAGGATAAATGTCAAGCCTATGAGCCTGTGCTTATATTTTCTCTACACCATATTTTAGATTTGACACATTTAAATAGTGTGCAGTATTATTAATATAATATGAATTATGTGTTATATTATTCAAAAGAAACTGTGGTTTACTTTGCATCAGAGCATTAAAAGTGGTAGCATAGTGAGCTAGGCTTGCGTGTTTTATAAATTATTTTCTTTATTTTAGTAAAACGTGAGGCACTGTATAATTTCGCTCCCATTATTTAGGCCTAATTAAAACAAGAAACGAATAAATTAAACCTGCACGATTTAACTAAATCATTGAAACTCTAAAGCAGTGGTTCCCAACCTTTTTCAACTCGCGGCCCACACAACCAAACACATTTGTTTGCGCGGTCCACTGCAAAAAATGAACTGACCCCGCTATTGTTGGGTTAATAACTTAGTACTCAGAAGCTAGA
>NW_024879305.1:109093-159091 GCF_018340385.1 Cyprinus carpio | reverse complement strand
TATAATGTACAAGAGCTCTGTTCAAATACTGAGGTGCTAAACCATTCAGGGCTTTATAAGCAATAAGCAAGATTCTTAAAATCTATAATGATAGTTTGATAGAGCCGCGCAGCAGTTGACAGGACCGGCTAATATGATCATACTTCCTGCTGTAGTAAGAACTCTAGCTGCTGCATTTTGACTAACTGGAGTTTGTTTACTGCCGGCAGAACAAACTACACCAATAGAGCATTACAATAGTCTAACCTTGGAGGTCATAAACGCATGGATTAACATTTCTGCATTTGACATTGAGAGCATAGGTCAATTAGATATATATTTTTGAGATGGAAAAATGCAGTTTTACAAATGCTAGAAACGTGGTTTTCTAAGAAAAGGTTGCCATCAACAGCACACCTAGGTTCCTAACTGATGACCTAAGAATTGACAGAGCAGCCATCAAGACTTAGAGACAGCGCTCTAGGTCATTATACGCAGTAGAGCTTTTTAGGCCCTGGTGCACTAACACCTCTGCTTTTTTCAGAACTTAGCGGCAAGAAATTACCTGGCCATCCAGTTTTTATATCGACTATGCATTCAAGTATAGTTTTTCAATTGGTATGTTTCGGCCAGGTCAGCGATGAAACATAGAGGATGAGTATCATCAGCATAACAGTGAAAAGCTAACACTGTGTTTCCTGGATGATATCTCCCAAGGGTAACATGTAAAGCTGCGGAAGAGTAACGGCCCTAGTACTGAGCCTTCATGGTACTCCATACTGCACTTGTGAACTATATGATACCTCTTCATTCACTGCTACTTAAATTGATGGCGGTCATATAAGTACGATTAAACCATGCTAATGCACCTTCCATTAATGCCAACAAAGTGTTCTAGTCTCATGCAAAAGAATAGTGTGGTCAATAGTGTCTAACGCAGCACTAAGATCCAACAGCACTAATAGAGAGATACAAACCACCATCAGATGATAAGAGCAGGTCATTTGTAACTCTAAGGAGAGCAGTCTCAGTACTATGATACGGTTCTAAATCCTGACTGGAAATCCTCACAGATGCCACTTTACCTTTAGGAAGGAATATAATTGTGAGGATACTACCTTTCTACTATCTTGGAAAGAAAAGGGGAGATTCGAGATCGATCTATAATTAACTAGTTCTTTGGGGGTCAAGTTGTGGTTTTTTGATGAGAGGCTTAATAACAGCCAGTTTGAAGGGTTTTGGGGACATACCCCTAATAACAATGAGAGGGAATTAATAATAGTCAGAAGAGGATCTATGACTCCTGGAAGCACCTCTTTTAGGAGCTTAGATGGAATAGGGTCTAACATAGGGAAGTCATAGCCTAATGGTTAGAGAGTTGGACTTGCAATCCAAGGGTTGTGAGTTCGAGTCTCGGGCCGGCAGGAGTAGTAGTAGGTGGGGGGAGTGAATGTACAGGCGCTCTCTCTCCACCCCTCAATACCACCACGACTGGGAGTGCCCTTGAGTTAACAGGCACCAAACCCCTCACACCTGCTCCCCCAGGCCGCAGAGCATAAAAATGGCTGCCCAATGCTCTGGGTGTGTGTTAACCGGTGTGTGTGTGTTCACCGCTGTGTGTGTGCACTTTGCTTGGATGGGTTAAAAGCAGAGTATGAATTCCGAGTATGGGTTACCATACTTGGCTGTATGTCATGTCACTTTCACTTTCACTAACATACATGTTGTTGGTTTAGATGATTTAACAAGTTTATACAATTCTTCCTCTCCTAGTAGTAGAATGAGTGGAACTGTTCCTCAGGGGATCTATAGTTTTTTTTGTCTGATGTGATACTGTAGCTGATGGCTGCATGGTTACAATTTCAGCCCCTAATAGTATCGACTTTGTGAAGTAAAAAGTAGTTCATGTAAAGTCATTACTGCTGTGATGTTGAGAAATGTCAACACTTGTTGATGCTTTATTTTTGTTAATTTAGCCACTGTATTCTTGAATAAATACCCTGGGGTTATGTTTGTTTTCTTCTAAAAAAGAGAGACGAAAAGTAATCAGATTTAGCAGTTTTTAATGCTTTTCTGTAAGATGGGTTACTTTCCCCTCCAAGCAATACTTAAATACCTCTAGTTTGAGCTTTTCCTCCGCTGCGCGCTCCATTTTCTGGGCTGCTCTCCTTAGAGATGTGCGAAAGTGTGTTTTCATTACACCACGGTGTCAGACTGTTTGCTCTGTAACCTTCCTTAAGCATAAAGGGAGCAACTGTATTTAAAATGCTAGAAAATAGAGAGTCCATAATTTCTGTTGGCATCATCAAGTTGTTCTGAGGTTTTTGGATATGCTAAGGAATTGGATATATCAGGAAGATTACTTACTTACAAAGCAGTCTTTTGTGGTAGAAGTGATGGTTCTACCATACTTGTAACAAGAAGTAGAATTTACAGTTTTAGCTATATGAAGTTTGCACAAAACTAAATAATGATCTGATATATGCTCGCACTTAAAACGTGTCTTCTCTCGCTCAAATAGATACCGTGCAGTCACAACTCTCTCTGTGCTCATGTGCTAGATATTCATTCTTTTCGCACGTTTTTATTTCTAGCTTTTTACCGTGTGCAGTGTGAACGCTCTGATCCGTTAACATGGGCTCGGAAAAAACGAGCATCTGAACAGTGTATGTACCTGGAGTTACGTGAGCCATATTCCCAGTCTGGTGTTCTGTTCTCCGCGCTTAAGCGCTTGCATTCTGATTAGATCGGATGGCATCTGGCCGGGGAGGTCAGGGCAGCGGAGAAAATTGTGCTATAAAGCGATTTAAGAAATGGCCTTGCGCTCAAATAAAGTGATTTTATGACAATTTCTATCGTGACAGCCCTAGAATGAACTTTCGGCAATGAACAGAAAAATAACTCAGGCTTATTTAATTATATAAGTATGAAATGATGCCATTATGTTATGACTCTAGACATTTTTACATATATTAACAATATTATCCTTTATTTTAATAGTAATAGGCGGCCTAATCTTTCACTACCATTGCGACTCCACTAGGGGGCCGCGGACCACAAGGTTGAAAAAACCACTGCTCTAAAGAATGGATTGATTAATAAAAGCGCCTTCCGCGCTAAACCTCAAGTTCTCTCATTATAATCAGCTTAAATACACCGCCATTTGATGTAAAGAGAGCTGCATTAATTGACAACTTCAGTCTTCTTTTGCATTTTGCTTTCATGTAATTTAAGTAAAAAATAAAAAAAAATACTAATAAAGTGTAGCTGCATTTAAATGCAGGTTTGTATAATATCTCATAAAAATATCAGTGCAAGATTTGCTCTCAATGGCGCATGATGCTGGAGTGCTTGCAGCATTTATTCTTATTTGTCTACATATTTTATCTTCATTACAAATCTTGTTTGGTTTTATTTTGGATAATTGCATGTAAGAAAAAAAAATTGCTTTGTAATGCATATGCAAAATGTGAATTATTATTCATATTCAGAAGTGTTTGTGCAAAAATTATTAATGCGCGATACATGACGTAAGTGTGGGAGCGCGTCTCGTCAATGCAACGTGATTTTTTCCTGATAATGAAATAACTGAAAATTGTGGTGTCTCACATACATGAGAAATATATCTACAAAAAGCTTGAAATGTCTTTTAAATGAATCAATTCAAAACCAGCATTATGTAATCTGTGAAGGTTTCATTTCTCTCTAAAGGCTGGCCCATGTGGAGAGAGAGAGTCAGCACTGTGAATTGCATCTTGCAGCTGACAAGAAAACATTTGTTTATTAATAAATAATTAAAATGTCTCCTTTTTTCACAATTATTGGGCTACTTCTGCCTGTGCTTTGGGGCAAACTTAATGCATGTGCTTAAAGCGTGGAATATATTAAGGCTCACTATGGATTATAGATGTAAATTTAATATAAACTTATGATCAGTTGAATAAAGACAAATGAGCCACTAGTAGCTAGAAAAATCTTGCGTGCATGGGTGACCTATTAAACACCCTCTATAGACATCTCTGTGAAAATTTTTAAAGCATTTTATACACGTTTGCATAAATTCTTCTTTCAGAACGTAATGGAGAGATGTCTTAACACTGATTTTTCCTCTGAAACACAAAAACGAGAATTTAAATAAAATCAATATTTTATGTTTTGAGAATGGCCAACCCTTCTCTGTAGATATTGTGCTTCTGGTTTGTGCATTATAAATCACATAAATCTACAAAATATATAAAAACTCTGATACTTTACTGATGTCTGGACTCTGTTTGGGATTTAGAAAAACTTCAATATATTGTTCATGAATATGCTACATTCTGTGAAAATTTATATTTTACACTCTAAAAAATATTGTAGCCTATAGACGCAACAAAATAAAACGGCCGACGCTCCACTCAGGGCTCGTAGTTGTGATTGGGCTCAATACCTCCCCCAGCTGCTTGAGACACGCTGCAGAGCAGAGTATGAGCAGTGCGCTGCGATTCTGACTGGAGCTTAGAGAGGAGTTTTTAAAAGTCGGAGCGTCATGGTTTTCACTCGCCCTCCTAGCTACATCACAGTACAATTCATGCCAACAGCCCGTAATATAACTGCATATTTTGCAAGAATTCACATGATAAACATATTTAGCTATAGCTTGATACACATAATCTCTCCGATCAGAAGATTATAATGACGGCAATAGTCGAGCATTACAGGCTAGTTCTCAAGTAGTTTGTCTTCCTTTTACTGATTATTTTCGGGTTAAAGCATGATTTAAATTCCCAATTGATAATTAATCATTATTTTTGAGAAAAATCGTGAACGTAGACGTTTGAGGCAGGCTTTAAGACCAAGCGGAGTCCTCCGTCAGCTGCTCCCGCTTCACAGCGAGCACAAACTCTAACTGACCCAGCTTCACCGTCCACGTTTGTATTTTATAAAATCAGTTTGAGTGAATACAACTCATTGATCATGAGCCCAAAATTTAGCAAGGCGGAAAAACATTCAGTCTACCTGAAGAAAGACGTATTTCATTGAGCTAATGCTGTTAAATAGAGAGTAAAAAAAAAACAAAACAAAAAAAAACTGAAAAGTATGCATTTTATTTATACACAGGCTATATGATTGAAATAATATTTTAGTTGAAAACTTTAAGTGCCATTGTTAATTTGCACAAGTGCCACAAGTAAATTTGCAACTCTAATGATGATGTGACTCCCCTGACAGTGGCACTTTCCTCAAAATAAATAAATAAATGAATAAAATAAAACCTTGTTAGAGCTATGTGAGCGATTAATAGATTTAAAAAAGAAAAAAAGTGTGTGCTTGGTTTCCGAGCTGGAAAACGCAGGTAGCTCATGAAAAGAAGTCATGATAACATATAATTAATTCCTTAAAATAATTTGAAAAGCATTCAAAACGCTTTTTTTTAAAATACCATATTCAACTTGAATTTCAATGCTATTAAACTGACTTTCAAATCTTAAGGAGTTTATAAGTTGAAACGGTGAAATGTCACAGACAGTGCATGTTAAATAGTCTAAATTAACTTGTATCTTGTATAGTATCTGGAGACCTTGATTGCATGTTAGCATAAAACTAACAATATATTTTGACTTTTTTTTTTAATGAACAATTCCTGTATATAATATGTGACAGCAACCTTTATATCAAACATTTTGAAATCGTCCACAGCTGAGCATCGCGGGGGAGGCATGCCAGAGCCTTAGCCGGAATGAAACTTTGCTTATGCACAAAGTCATTTTCATAGATGCAATGAAAAAAAAAAGCTGGATAAAATTATATAGCTACTTAGAAACTTGTAAAAATAGTTAACAACATAACCTAGATTAGGCCCATGCTCTGTTCCTAAGTATATAATGTAAATTTGTTAACCCACAATAACACATTTTAACTGATTAATCACCTATTTTCGTTTGCTTTTTTTGTAAACACGCTAAAAATTAATTACATTTGTGAGAGTTGCATTTTATTACATTCAGAAATAATAACGGCAGGCCTAATAATGCTATAGGCTAATGTACCAACAGGATATTTTTTAGTTCCCCTTCACTTTACAACAAATCCTTTAAATTCAACAAATTTATCAGAACAGAACAAGAATTACAAATATCAGCTATTTAAAAAAAAAAGAAAAAAATTATAATAATTTAAAGCGAATATAAACAAAACAAAACAAAAAAAATAATAATAAATTTGAAGCTAAACTCTTATTCATGAGGTAAAATAGGCTTTGGATTTCAGACGTGTTTCAGTATCTACGAAAAAAAAAAATCATAATGAGCAAAAATATGCCAAAGGTGGACGCGGCTTCGCGCGCGTGGTTTGGTGAGCGACTGCTGTTTCCAGATAGCCAATGGCGTGAGGCACCAAGCTGGCGATCAAAGTCACAATTCACAATTTCTGGTCCCACAGTAAAGGCATAATTCAAAAAATGCAAAGTGTTAGCAGTTTGAAAAATCAAGAATAATAACAGAGTTAATAAAATTATTTGTAAATGCTGCACCGTTCTCATTTCGCTCTGCAAATGGAACCTTAAGATTATTATTATTTGAAAACATTTAGTTTTTAATCCGTATACATATGTATATATGCCTATATATGTAATGACTGTTTAATAACAACAGCATGCATAAGAGCCTTTGTGTAAAGGTCTTTCTTTAAATTTTTGATGAGTAGACTGTAGCCTAAGACTATCCTATTTTTGGCTTTTAAGGATGTTATAATGTATAATATAATGTTATTGTTGTTTTACGTCTTCCTTTCATTTTACAATTACATTGAAGTTCGCCAATCCGTCCCTTTGCGCCACCTGGCTGACTGGATTTTCACCGGAGGAATTATTTTTACCGATGACTGACTTGCGGGCAGTAGTTATGCTGCAATGGTATTATTACCCATTTTGGTTGTCAACCTACTGTATATGGAGGAAAATCCTGGAATGATTTCCTCTAAAACATTAATTAATTTTTGACTGAGTAAAGAAAGACATGAACATCTTGGATGACATGGGGGTAAATTATCAGTAGAATTTTATTCTGGAATTGAACTAGTCCTTTATAACTGAAGAAATACAAACCAATATATCTACAAGATTGATTCTAAAAGAGTTTTATTATTCCGATGTAAATTTACATTATCAATGAACAGTTCTTTGTGTACCCCCCCAGGAGGATTTGAATAACTAAAAACTGCATTTCTATCTTATCAGTTAGGGTTACTCTCATGATGAGGTCACTTTTACCTTCGAGAGAAAGAAACAATGTGTGCTGTTTGCTGATAGCTTTGTATCTTGTATCTACCACACAAGTTTTATATTAATCCACAATATTCTACTGCTCCTGTGGACTTCATATACACTGCTGGCCAAAATCATTAGAACACTAGTATTTTCAGCAGATAAAAAATGGTTTTAAGTGAGTTATTTCTATCTTTTGCTGTAGTGTGTCAGAAGGAAATATCAGTTCACATTTCTAAAGGAAGGTTTCTTGAAGCGTCTCGGAGACACAGTTCTTCTGGATTGAGTCTGTCTCAGTTTGTTCTGTTTCTTCATGTGACTCCAGACAGACTGATGATGATCAGATCACATCTCTGTGTGCAGCACAAACATCTCACTGCAGTATTAACATTAATGACCATATCAATGTTTGGAAATGTAAACTGATATTTCCTACTGAAACACTAGCAAAAGATAGAAATAACTGACTGAAATTCAAATAATTTTGTGCACCACTGTAGCTCTGATAATATATATAAGTAGACAGACATATTTTTTTAATTCTGGATTCTAGCTATATTAGTGTAATAAGTAAAACCAAAACATACAACAAAAGCTCCATGACTCTGCTCCAGAAGTGACAGAAACAGCAGATAAAGAGCAGTAATCAGCTGGATCTGCTGGGGGTAAAAAAAGATTGTGAGAAGACACCTGTTTTATCTGGGATGAAAACAAACTAAAACATGGAAGAAAAATACTGTGAACATTCCTTTAAAAAAGAAGGTAGAAATCGTGGCCTAGTGGTTAGAGAGTTTGACTCCTAATCCTAAGGTTGTGGGTTTGAGTCTCGGGCCGGCAATACCACGACTGAGGTGTCCTTGAGGTGCACCGAACCCCCAACTGCTCCCCGCAGCGTGTGTGTGTTCACTGCTCCAGGTGTGTGTTCACTGCTGTGTGTTCACGGTGTGTGTGTGTGTTCACTGCTCCGGGTGTGTGTTCTACGCGTGTGTTGTGTGTGTGTTCACTGCTGTGTGTTGCGCTGATGGGTTAAATGCAGAGCACGAATTCTGAGTTTGGGTCACCATACTTGGATGTATGTTACGTCACTTTTTCACTTTAGAAGACTGTCTTTCCCAGAACTTCTGGATCATAGGGGGAAGCAACACACACAAACACATTAAAGGGGTCATATGATGTTGATAAAAAGAACATTATTTTGTGTATTTGGTGTAATGAAATGTGTTTATGCGTTTTAAGGTTTAAAAAACACATTACTTTCCACATACTGTACATTATTGCTTCTCCTCTATGCCCCGCTTCTTCTGAAACACGTTGATTTTTACAATGCTCATCGTTCTGAAAAGCGAGGTGTGCTCTGATTGGCCAGCTATCCAGTGTGTTGTGATTGGCTGAATTCCTCGAGCGTGTGACGGAAATGAGACAAAACAAATAAAACACATTACAAACGAGGCATTTGTTGCATCCAGTGGGAACATAATTACTGATTATAATGTCTTATACTGTCTTTTTACGTGTTGCGTATTGCGCTGTGTAAACATAAAACCATGTCTGCATTTTTAATCTGAGAAACAACAAGCCCTACTCTACTGCTCAAAACAAAACACGAGTTTGAATCATCATTGGCAAATTATTTAAATATAAAAAAACGTACTTACAGGCTGTGAGTCAGAAGCGGCAGACTGTCCTTGCAAAGTCTGAACTGCCCAACTTTATAGAAACAGCCGTTGTGCCACAGACACATTGCAGGCTGCTGGTTCAGGAAACAGTCCTCATCCTCCATAAAATGTGCAGTACACATCTGAATATTGGGGTTGGACTGTTCTGGAACAGTGTTGTAAATACAACTTAACCACTGAATTCTAGTCATGTCCTCTTTTGGAAGACCAAACAAAGTTTCACTTCAACGAAACACACAGCGACTCCACAACACGGCAGCTTGGTAACAGAAAGAATAAACGTTACTCCTTCTTTATTTATTTAAGACTCTGAACATCTGAAAACACCTCAAGGCGTTATGCAAATCTTCACCACTATGAAGTGATGTAGAGATGTGGGGCGTGTTAGACACGAGAAAGTAAAAGCACCGTTTCATCCGACAGTGGTTGATTCTTAACTTTTATAAAGAATATCTGGACGCATCAATCGCTTCGCGGAACCTGAGACTTTAGTCTTGCTGCAACTTTTACTGTAAGTATCTTCTTTATGCACCAAGAGCTTGTAAAACAGAGTCCCAAAGACTGGCGCTTTTGTCAAAGGAGGGAATTTAGGAAACGAGGCGCTTGATATGACCATAGATGACGTACACTATGTGGGAAAGAATGTGTTTTTTGCATAACACTGCCCAAAATGTTCATGTCATTATTCAAGAATGTCGCTCCAAACCCGTAGGCTTTCAGTTCGCCTTTCGAACACAAGTTAAGTGTTGATAAAAATAGGAGTCTTGTGACTGTCCCAGGGACAAATAAAATAACTGTGCACAAGGTCTAGGAAAGAGTGAAAGACATCAGAATACTCCATCTGCCATTTGGTGATTCAACTGTAACGTATGAAGCATTTAGAGAATACTGTTTTGTACAGGAAGCTGTCAAAAAATAATGACTTATCCTCACACAATGGACAGACTAACGCATTTATTGGTTGACATTATCTTGATGGAACTCTCAACTTCTCGAGATACATGGTCTATTCTGAAAACTGTTCTATTTATGGCATTCATCTTCTGGTGCTTGTGTCATCTTTTTCTAAAATCTTGTAAATATTATTTTATTTGTTATTATGTATTAGTATTATTTAATTTATTGACTATTATTATTTAATGTTTATGTATTTTCATTTATTATTTTTCTTTCTCTAATCTTAAGTCTAGAAGGGGTTCTAAATTTGATAGTTGCTTTTTTGTTTTTATACTGCTGTTCACAGAAGAGGGATTCAATAAAACAGTCATTAACAAAAAACAAAAATAATGTGTTTATTCAACAATTCTCTCTCCTCTGTGTCTCTCCAAATCAGCTGTGAAATCCATTTTGTTGAATATGAGCTGAACACAGACGGTGTACACTCTTCTGTGTCATAAGTGCAGTACTGCTGGAAAGCTTAGACCTTCAAAATGTATGTAGTTTATCTAGATTAAATCAGCATTTGATTGTGAAATAGGGCTGTAAACTTGTGTTGTAAAAAAAAAAAAAAAAACAACAACAAAAAACTTAGGGTCATGTTTCAAGGGACAGTGCACATTTACAGTGTATAATATAGCCCATGTATTCCTGTATTTGTTTTGTAAAAGGTTGATCTGTGAGCAGATAGGACACCACTTTAAGTTATTTACAGTTACATAAGTCTTATGTTATTCATTCATACACATTTTATCCTACTTTTTTCAGATTATATAAAACATTTGAACACTACCTCAATCATAACTCATCTCTAACTATTCAACTTTTCTATTCTAGGAATACTCTTATAAGGCAGTAAAAACTCATGAGAGAATCTCAGTAAAATATAATATTTTTTAATACAAATTATGAGTAATATGCAAACATAAATTGAAAAAAATATATGGTTTGATCAATAAGTCATGCACTCTTAAAAAAAGGATATGTTCAATTTGTAATACATTTTCTGTGTGTTTTGTGTTAAATGTGTTAAAAAGAAAAGAAAAAATGTAACAGTGCATCCAACAGGTTATTTATCTGCCAATCACATTGCTGCATGCATCACTTCATGTGCAGTTACTCTGCTCAAGAGCAAGTTTCCTCACTTCAATAATCTATATGTGAGATTGCTGTGTTTTTATTGCATACAAGGTTTAATCAAAAATAACACATGCTTGACACAAATTGTGTAACTATAACACATTAGTGTAAAAAAATGTCAACAAACTTTCTGTGTTAACCTGCACCCAGATGCCGGCGTCCTCAGATCCCCTTGTTTGCACGTGTCAATATTTACGAATAGATTAAATGAAACAGGACAAATTTAATCTTGACAAACTATATATCATTATAAAGATACTAAGCCCCCTCAAGCATCGGCAACAGATCGCTGTTTTTCAATGGAAAGCTTTTAAAGAATGTATTTGCTAAATTTGTGTAAGCAGTACACATCAAAACATGAATAATAGAAAACCGCAGTACATACCAGATTCGTCGTAATAACGAGTGTCATAAACACATCCACAGCTGTAAATCCTGGTTTAGATAGAAAGGTAGGGTCCACTGAACGACATCTCATGGAGCTGACGTTTAGTCCAATGAAGCAATAACGTTGTAATATGGATGATAATTCCTTTGTTTATCATTCTCAGTTCTTCCTCCACAGAATTGTTTTGTGTCCATTATGGAATAGCTCACGCTCAGAAACTGCGTCTTGGTAGTAAAAAAACAGCATGGATTTGTAGCGTACAGTGTCACAAAAGGAATGAGACAAACCACCAAAATAAAAGTGAAAGATAAGCAGAAGATTGTTTATTTGAATTCTGACACACTCTCGTGACGCGGGCTCTGACGCACCTGTCATCTGATGGAGGCGGAACTTAGCGATCACCTTTTCTTTATTTTTTTTAATTTTTCAACATTTTTTATATATGTGTGAGTGTGTTTTATGTTGAATGTGCCCTGTATCTGCATGATTACCATCTGTTTGAGCGCCAAATCAGCTCCCGTTATTACTGTGTAATGACATGGCTATCAGAATGTAATGATGCGCCATCTATATGAATAGAGTGTGATTATTGACTTTATAGACATTTATATGATTACCATCTCTATAACTGGCCATCAGCACATTACAGCGTAAGTTTGAGCATATGTAATTCAATGTAAATGCTGTATTTCTAGCAATCTCAGGATGTTCTGTAATTGACATACAAGAAGTTAAGTCTTTTTTCTTACTCAAATTATTCTTTATTGTATTTTTCTAGTGCTCCAAATAAATCACTTATATGACGAGCTAGTGAACATTCTGTCTAATGTTTTATAATTGGAAAACTATTCAGTGGCATGTTTAATGACTAAAATAGTTTGTAGAACACTTCCAATACAGTTAAAGGTAAGGTAAATATTTTTTATATTTGGGGGCTGGTGGGGACTAGACAAAGTCTCAGAAAAATAGTTGCAGGAATCTCATTTTTCATGGTATCATCTTCAGATTTAAAATAGACAAACTCATATGAGACATGTGACTTTCTCAACCCATTACTTTTTCTAGATTGCTCCAGGACTGATTTCAGCAGTATTTTTTATATCAAATAAAAAAATTCACTGTGGTAAAAATATTTTTTCCGGCAGTAATTTCCAGTGTCTATAACTTTTAATATTTTTTGAGCATTATCAACTCTGAGCAGTGAACAAAAGTATAGCACACCTAAAGGGTCTTCTTTCCAAAGACACCAAAATTATGTGTAGAACACACACTGGAAGTAAGGAACTTTTGCAGGAATTTTTACACACTAGGTGCGGGCATCACAGCACTCATGTTTTAAGTCAGTTTAATGTAATTTAGAATGATAACAAAAAATTTTAAGTTGATTGTAGGCTACTTAAAATTCTAAGAATATTTTTTTTTATTTATTTTTTTACAGTGGATAACTGTAATCAGCAGTGTTAGAGGTGCAACAAGAAACAAATGTTTAGAATGATAACAAACAAAAAAACAGCTTTGAGCTTTTTTTTCAGTAATGGTGACTGTTACTCAAAAGACAAGAAGAATAAATCCATCACTTGAATGAATTTGAAGAACAAACTTAAAGGGGGTGCTTTTCCTGCTCATTCTGTTTACTCAGTTTTAGGTGTCTTTTTATCCATAGAAATGCGTTATTCAGTGCTGTAATTTGATGTGACCGTCTGAAGTTGGACGTGCACTGTGGCCAGACCCGACTAATCGATCATGAGAATCGTTGTCGATGATTTTCATTATCAATATTAATCGATTTTATCGATTAGTTGTTGCAGCCCTACTTTAAAGAATGTCATCATATTCTGTTACACCAAATACACAAAATAATGATCTTTAAAAAAGCATCATATGAACCCTTTAAAACTAGCTGACAGTATGGGAGGGAGATATGACCATATTAATTCACAATAACAGCATATCACAATACAGTTATTTTTGTTGTTTTATTAAACATAAGATCAAAGTAGCTAATTACAAACAATAAAAAAAATTCAATAGAACAAACATAAGTTAAATACATTTCGTGATTTTCTCTTTAGTATTTTGAAAGTGAAAAAAAAGTGAAAGTGACATACAGCCAAGTATGGTGACTCAGAATTGGTGCTCTGCATTTACCCCTTCCAAAGTGCACACACACAGCAGTGAACACACACACTGTGAACACACACCCAGAGCAGTGGGTATCATTAATGCTGCGGCGCCCGGGGAGCAGTTGGGGGTTCAGTGTCTTGCTCAAGGACACCTCAGTCGTGGAATTGCCGATCATAGATTTGTTAAAATACCAAAGGGTGCTTATTGGTCATGTCAATATAACTGCACAAGTAGCCAAACACACACACACACACACACACACACACACACACACACACACACACATGTTGTGTTTCCATGTTTTATGAGGACATTCCACATGCGTAATGGTTTTTATACTGTACAAACTGTATATTCTATCACCCTACACCAACACTACACCTAACCCTACCCCTTACAGGAAACTTTCTGCATTTTTAGATTTTTCAAAAATCTTAATTCTTTATGAGTTATAAGCTTGTTTCTTCATGGGGACCTATCCTTGTGGGGACATTTGGTACCCATCACACACACACACACACACACAAACACAAACCATACATTTTGGCGAGTAAGACCTGTTCCTGAATCAGCGTGTTTTATTGATCATGTCTGAAAACATTTAATTTAACCCTAGAATCAGAGGGAAGTGAAGGTGGTGAACATGTACCACAGATGCACCTAACCCTAGCATAATGTGGAATCACCATTTGAACAATTAATTAAATGTAACAGCCTACAAACTTTCACTTAAAACAAGTTATAATTTATTTTTTTCATAGTTGTCTCGCTGTCTCGCAGTGTTGCGTTGCAATGCTATTTGCTGTCTCACAGTGTTGCTTTGAGCGTGATTGGTTAATCAGACTGTCACTCAGGAATCTGGCCAATGCCTAGTGAGCGTGTCGTTTTCCCGGTTAAATTTGAAAATACAATGATGCGGTGAGTGCCGCTTGGTCGGGCTTCTCGCAGCAGTCTGCTTCGGGTCGATCCCCTTTTAATGGCTTTGGTACGGATTATTTTATGGCTGAGTGTTTAATTCATATTTTGAGTGAGTTTGGGTTGTGGGATGACAATTGTGAACAAACAAAGCCGCCAATATGGACATAGACTTCTACCAGCAGCTAACAGACAAACAAACTGCCAAAGTTAAGTAACGTTTAGTACCTTACATAATGTTCTGTAGTTACATTAAGATACAGTGCATTGAAGTGAGGTGCTAATCGCGGTGTCCTACCAGTCAGGGCCGTCGCCAGAACAAACCAAATGGGGGGGCATTTAATTTTCATAGGGGGGCACACTTTTTTAATGATCTGAGACAGACTATAACAACAACCCATATTAGGCTATAACTAAAATAGACCACAATAGTCTTGTTTTGTTCAATTATTCAAATAAAATACTTCACCGTATGAGCTCAACGCGTCTGTTTATTGTCTCTTAACATTTCCAAATTTAGCTAGTAGCCCTATATTTTTTTTGTTAATCTGCATTGTTCATCACATACACAACACAGTGCCATCTAGTGGCTTTCTTAAGTAACACATGAACAAATCAGCGTGAGCGTATATCATTACAAGTCCAACCTAAAGAAACTACACCAAAACCAATTTGATTTATGACTCCACACTTCATAAACATTTTAGGTCCTTCATTTCCAAGATCATCAATGGCCTGCAGCTTTGGCCCAGGCACAGCCACAGCGGCGGGCAATCATCGTCATCACTAGTAGTAGGCCCATTCATAATTACACCCGCTGCTCTGTCTACACTGTGAACTTGTGTCTCATTAGACAAATTCTCCAATCCTACCATCTCATTAGCTCAGAGTTAAGTCTCCACACACGTTGGTGTTGGTCAAAGTCGTCTTTGTCACCGACCTAATCTTTAAACCACTTTCTTATATATTCATACTGTAGCTTTTTCTGTACAAAACCGCCAAAAATTTATTCTGAGATCGCATGCAATGCACTGGCTCAGCTAAGCAAGAAAGGAATTGCATAAACAATACTGTATGCTTAACTAAATGAATTGCATGATTTATATATATATATATATATATATACATATATATATATATATATATATATATATATATATATATATACATATACATATACACAAACTGCATATTGTAATTTGAATAAATAAAACTACTAACACAAAAATAACATATTGAAAGGTCTGTTGCTGGAGACTTGCCATTGGCCTGTTGTATTTGAATAGTGTATGAGGTAGGTCTTTGCAAGGTTTGGGTGCTGTTTTGGGATGTTTTAACAGTCATTTAGGAATATAATTATATTTAAAATTATGTTCTGTGTAATAATGCGTTGAATAATGAATTGTCTGAATCATTTCTGAAAGGTAATGTGTTATGCATTTCTAATGTGCCACAATACGTTGTAGTGATTACTGTTCCTGTGAGCTAAGTTCTGCTGAAACAACATAATCACGATGATCTCAATCGATGACATATATCAAACGTTAAACATCTAAAGAGGCAGTCACACTAAATCTTGAACGTGCGAAATTTTTTCTGACACCGCTCATGAATATGGGTGGGAGCAGGATCTCTCCTCAGTTATCACAACATGGATTAATGTGCTTGTATACTGTGTCTTTTTGCGATGTATTGTCGAAAGCGCTTTTATTGTTTTACTCTGTCTGTCTTTCTCTCTATATAAATAAATACACACTAAGCAATAAAAAATTATAAAATGTGTCCTCATTCAAATGTACCATCTGTTCCTGTTTCCATTGACACTGCGAACCATGCAGGTTTTTTTTTTTTAATAATCTTTTAAAGATGTGTTACGTAAAATATGATGCTGCGCTATGGCTAAAATTAAGCGCTTCCTTAATTTTTGAATTTCTGTACAGAGAGGTCACGCGGTGAGCGTATCGATTTTTAATGGTACCACGTCTTTCAAGTGATGCTGGTCGCAGGTCAGAGTTCAAATCAGGCGAATTTTTCACATGAGCTTCGCGTTTAGCGGTCTGAGCGCATTAGCATCGCGATATGAATATGGAAGTCAATGGAGCGAAAAGTGCAGTGTGACCGCTGCTGATGCAAGTTTCGCGTAGTGTCCTGTGCATTACATTTAGGGGGGCACAGTAAGTCATTGGGGGGGGCACTGCCCCAATGCCCCCTTGACGACGGGCCTGCTACCAGTGTGTGTTACTGTGTTTTGTTAGTATGAGCTGCGGCTGGGTGATATATGACCATGTCGTGGCAAAGGTATGTAGCACAAATATAAACTCATAGCACAGTACTACTTAAAGTTATTGACCGTTTTATAAATAAATGTGCATGAATGAGGAATTAATAGCAGGATGCACGTGGTGACACAAAGCCACACCTCACTTGACTGGTCAGATACAGACAGTCATCTCAAGATTCACTTGATTTAACAGGCGCTAATGTTTGGAGCCAAGATTAACATTTAGATGGAAACCCGGTGACGTGTCAGTATATACTGGATCTGTGTAGTTTGTTCTTAAAGTGACAGCAGTATAATTTAGCCTAATGTTACCTGCAGACGGTCATAATTTTAATCAAACAACAAAATAAATGGGGGAAGTTGTGGCCTAGTGGTTAGAGAGTATGACTCCTAACCCTAAGGTTGTGGGTTTGAGTCCCGGCCGGCATACTACCGAATGAGGTGTCCTTGAGCAAGACACCGAACCCCCAACTGCTCCCTGGGTGCCGCAGCATAAATGATACCCACTGCTCCGGGTGTATGTATGTGTGTGTGTGTGTGTGTGTGTGTGTGTGTGTGTGTGTGTGTGTAGTGTCGTCCGTGCGTACGCGCTGCACTTTGGATGGGGTTAAATGCAGAGCACCAATTCTGAGTATGGGTCACCATACATGGCTGTATGTCACGTCACTTTAAGCAACAGTTGTGCAGCTATGGCATTTTCTGTATTTGGTGAGTGAATTTCGTGTGGTGCATTGGCACGGGATAAGAGAAACCTGTGATTTTACTCTAATTTACTGACTTATCTCCCGGATACCAGGATGTCAAGGCTTTGAGAGGCCCGTTCTATGGTTCAGATGGATTTAAAAAAGAAACTAATATAGTCTCGTGCGCTGTTTCATTTACATTTCACCGGGTTAAAATAATTTCTCAAGCTTTATGCTTGATTTATTTGTTACACATTAACCTCAAAACCTTCTCAGTTTTCTCTTTCTGCAAACTGAATTGTGTAGCGATATGACAGCACCCAAAATATTATCAAACACTACAACGCAGCTCTATGCTTCACGAAGGATGGATAAAAAGGCGCACAGGAAACAAAAACCTTGAAAAATGAAATATGACCCACCAAATCCAGGCCAAATCACAGAGATGTTGATTCGCACGGGACTAATATTATCACAGGACCTCGGTGTTTGGTGAAAAATGGTAGGTTTTTTGCGGGGGAATTTTTACTTGACAAATTACAGACATGGACGATTCACACGGGATTAAGATCAGAGACAACCTCCACAATTATTACAAATGACTGGAGATCACCAGGTGATACTAATCCTGTGCTAATAGGGCTAAAGTATGCTGTTCAGTTATTCAAAAGTAAAGACAATGTATCCACCTTATTTTGCAATGCAGAAGTAGGTACGATGACGTACTTCCTTATAATGTGTCAAACTTCTGTTTCACTAGGTGAGAAGCGTAGGAGCGATATGGTGGGTGCACACACAGAACACTATTAAACACCGTGATGATAAATATTTACCGCACCTGCGATGTATGACACAGTGGGAGGATGAAATTAAGAAGTGGCATGCACAACTTTTTAAATATTTAGTTTTGGCGCTTGAAGTAGACGGGTCTTCGATGCGGAATATAAAAAGCATTGAGGCATTTATCAGTAACGTTACCTGCACAGCAGAATAGTCAGCCGAGTGCTGGTACATAAAACAGAAAGTGAATTCATGTTTTTAAAAGCAGACGTGAATCCCTGTAGTTATGTGATTGCATTGAGGATTTAGCTAACTGGTAAATGATTAATGTCTCCTTTTTTTCTCTTTCATCTGTGAAATCACTTATTGTTTTAAGGTAGTAATTCATTTTTTTTTTGTAATGGTCATCAGAATTTGATCCATTATGTGCATCTTAAAATTGGAAGTGTAGAATTTAACAGTGTACAATAAAGAGCTAGTGTCCTTCTTGAGAATGGCAAGGGCTAAGGGATCTTCACTGTTGAACTGTGTTGCCTTGTGTAACATTATTTTATCCCCTGAGGCATAAGTGTGGTCTGTCATTGCATCACTGTACTGAAGGGGCAGCTGCAATGGCTCCATTCATGCGGTCTCATAGTCACCTTGCTCATCATCTGCAAAACAACACTGAAGTCAGTCAGATGCTCAGGAGAAACTGATATATTCTCCACCCCATATTTACAAAAAGTAGCAAAAGTATTTTGTACATGGCATCATGGTGTTCCAGTCCCAGTACAGTGGTACTTTTATTCAATACAATCACAGTACCTGGCTTTAAGTGATAGTTCACCAAAAGAATTAACATTTTCATCATTTACTCAACCTCGACTTGTTCTAAACCTGTATAAATTTCTTTGTTCTACTGAACACAAAGGAGTATATTTGGAATAATGTTAATATACAAACTATTCTTGGATCCTATTCACTTCCATAGTATTATTTCTTATTACTGTGGACATGAATGAGACCCAAGATTTGCTTGGTTACAAACATTGTTCGAAATATCTTCTTTTGTGTTTAGCAGCAGAAAGAAATGAACACAGGTTTGCAACAACTCTTGAGTAAATAAATGACAGAATTTTAATTTTAGCTATCCCTCTATGTGCTTTTTTGTAACAGTTTTCTTCTGTTATCAACAACTACATCTTAGTACTAAATATTATTCATGCCCAACAGAAGTGTCATCGATAAAGAAATAGTTTAAACAATGTCTTTTGTTAGAGCACGTAACTGAACAAGAAGCTGTAACACACCTGTTAGTGGATATATCCTGACGAGTCTTCACTTCACTGGGAATGGATGATTTTCAGTGGGTCTACCATCAACTTTTATATTATTATTCTCAGAAAAAAAATGTATTATATTTTATATTATTATTCTCAGAACAAATAATCTTAGAATCCTTACATAAAGAGAGAGAGAGCGAGCGTGAGAGAGAGCATTTATCATGCAATATTTATTTGGTTTACCATGGGGCACATACATTTATTAATATGCTGTCATGCACAAGCATTAAATAACATGATCATAAAAGTATTTTATTTTTATTCAGATCTTCAGTATACGTGTGATGCTTTGTGTGAGGAACAGATCCACCATTCAGCGATATATATCTATTTCCTCTGTAGTTACAGTAATAATTAAAAAAATTGCTGTTAAGAAGTTTTACAACAAGTTTTACAGCAGCGATTTGAAACGCTAAGTGGCTCCTGTTTTTCTGGCATGCCGTGGTTTCCGTGACGCTGTATATTTGAATGAGAAACGCTACCCGGGATAGTATTTGCAGCGTTTAACAACTTAAATTATGCCCTGCTCCTCACACTAAACTACTATATTCCGACAGAGAGGACTGCGACTGCACTGCATCGTGATTTGCACTACTGTGGTACTGCTTTTTGACATTTCTGCAATTAATTCTTGTAATTACACGTGTCTGTATGTTGCGTTTCTCTTATTGACTGTATACTTTATAGACGCACTCTTTATTGATTGATTTTTTTATTTATATATTAAAAAAAAAAAAGTGCCTGTTACATGATTTGTGGATTTTAAGGCTGATTTTGTATTCTATATATATTCTATTTTTATTCTATATAAAAACACATAAATAAAAAACAAAAAAAATTTAAAAAAAAAAACAAAAAATAACTAATATAAAATTACAAAGCAGAACATTAAATTGTTAGTATGGACATAAACCTTTAATATAATGAGCAACATTATTTAATTACACATTATTTTTGTAATTTTACATAAATTTGTATGTAATAAAAAAAACGATAATTTGTCATTAATGATAATTTTCCCATATTAAAAAGTAAAATTACATTAATTATACAATAATTAAAATAACGATCAAGTTGTTGATTTACAGATATTGTAAATACATTACAAATACTTTAACAAAAATTTAAAAATAAATAAAAATAACATAAAAAAACTTAAAATAAACTGTAAAGAATTTTTTTTACAGTGAGCATAAAAAGCAGAAGATTCAGATCTTTTTCACCAGTTATTACAAACACACTCTCCAGAATAAACTCTTGTTCTTCATCAGAGAGCTAATCACAAACACACTCTTCATATGAGAATAATTCAGAGATGTTTGAGAGTGAAACTGTCTAGTTTTAGTGCTGTTCAGGAATAATGCAGTCTGTTCTGTATCAAACACAAGAATAAACTGATGGTGTTCAGATGAACTCTTTTCTCAGACTGAGTCCACTGAATGTCTTGAAGAGAAAACACAGATTTCCTTTTACCTGTGAGAAGTGAAGAGAGAGCGATCAGTCCCAGCAGACACAGATGACACTCAGACATTTTCTCTTTCTCTGTCTTTCTCTTCATTATTTGCTCTCAACTCTTTCTTTAAATAACCTCAGCTGCTCCTGTGGTTGTTAACTTCCTCTGATCTGACTGACTGAGTGTTGAAATGCTGCTAGAGCTGTTATTTAGTAACATGATCCCAGACAGCAAGCAGTTTCGGCCCAGATCCGCCCCACATCTGGCCCGCGTGAAATCCATAAGTGGTAAATGTAGTTTTTTTTTTTGTTTCTTTAGATTTATTATTATTATTGTGTACATATTATTATTATTATTTATTATTATTATTAATGTTAGATGTCAGTGCGTGGGTATCTTCTGTTACTATATTTAGTTGTTTTTCTTCTTTTTCAATAGACCAATTAAATAGCAAGCACCATGGCCTGCCAGCTACCATGTGAGGGAGGTTACAATTTAAAAAAATAAAAAATTATTTTGCAGAAGGTCTGACTCTATTTTACAGTCAGTTTTTTACACCTCAGTGGATTTCTGCCACAATATTTTGCACAATTGTTTTGAACCAAAATCTGCAAATTTATCAACAAAATAATATGGATTGTTTCAACAGCTACATTAAAAAATAAAGTATTTTTGGGTAACGAACATTTGACTGGAGTCTTTAAAGGTGGCAACAATGTACTGACATGCAAATATCTGATAGAAGAGTCCTCTCACTTTACATTTAGAAACATGCTCATTTAGGGACAAACCCCATTTTCACATTTTCTGGGTGTGAAGAGTTTTCTTTTGTTTATTCAATGCTTCAGTGCTTTAGTTTTTGTATACTGGGACTGTTTGATTTAATTTATCACAAAAATAATGTTTCCACATTTACAGGCTTCTTGAAATTAAAAAAGTATGCAAACCCAAAAACATGAAATAAAACAAACAAACAAAACTCTTTATGTGCATGCAGGGCAACAGTATCCTCCAGACATGGAAGGTCTGCCCACACATCTTCTACAGTTCATATTCAGTCTAAGGAGGTAAGCACAAAAGGTTCATAATGTCATGATATAAGAGAACAGCTATACTCCAGCTCTCTCAGTCTGTACTTTTCTCTCCCATTGGTCAGGTTCACTAAAGCATGTATTCTGATCTCCTCCAAGAGCAGCAGAGGTCCTGAAAGGTCATCTTTTGACAATGTGGATATGAGTGTGTTGGTCATGAGTGTGTGACCGTTTCCTTTCCTTCCTTCATAAGCAGGGTCTGTGCTAACTGATGTGAAAATTATTCTGTTCATAAATCAAGCTCTCATGAAAGAAACACTTTAAAACAACTGACTGATATTCTTTGCAAACAAATGCAGCACATGGGGCCTCATTTAGAACAACGAACGCATCTGACAGAAAATTGAATGTACAGTGGTTTCAACACAAAAAAACAATATGGACGTGAGCGGAGGCTACAATCAAATCTCACATCAGGTCTGAGCTCGTGTAATGCATAGTTTTGACAGGGTGAAGGTCCATGTACGATTTACCCTTTTGATAATGACAAACAGAAAGATTACGTTTTTTTTTTCCATTTAAAATAAAAAAATCAAAAATCTATTCCAATTCTAATTCTCATTACAAGAACAAAAAAAAAATATTTGGATGCTTTGGTGTAACAAAAAAAATTACTTTCAGGCAGGGCTGGCCCAGGCTCTTAGACATTTTAGGCAACTTCTGAGATAATTTAGTCAAGTCAAGTCAAGTCAAGTTTATTTTATATAGCCCTTTAAAACAACATATAAATAAAGGACCAAAAGTACTGCACAACATACCAAACAAAAACATCCATTGTACAATACAATTTAAAAAACTAATAATAAAATATGAAAAGAAAGCAAAACAAAAATAATAGAATTAAGACTGGAAACATCATGCAATTTAAAACAATGTTTTTAGACTAAAAAAAAAATATATTAATTTAATAATTAACATCAAATTACACATATGCCTGAGAAAAAAAAAAGTTTTAAGAGAAGATTTAAATGTAAAAGTGTAGGGAAAGTCTAATAGACAAAGGTAGGGAATCCAGAGCTAGGACCAAGAACTGAGGAAAGCTCTGTCAGCCTTTGGATTTAAGTCGAGATTTTGGAACATTTAATATCATCTGAGTGGGAGGATCTGAGTGTTCTCACTGGACAATACGCCGAGTGGAGAAGGTCTGGGGAAATATAATGAAGGGGCAAGACCATGAAGTGATTTAAATATCAAATACTATAACCTTAAAATCAACTCTAAATCAAACAGGTAGCCAATAAAGTGATGACAACATAGGTGTAATATGTTATCTCTTTTTTTGTCCCCGTTAAAAAAATGAGCCGCAGCATTCTGTACCAGTTGTAATCGCAAGAGAGAGGACTGATTTATTCCAACATAACAGAGCGTTACAGTAGATTTTAAGCAACTTCTGAGATAATTTACGACAATTAAAATGCATGATTTAAAGTAAAACATTTTAACTACAATAATCAGTATAATTACAAGCAATGGGTAAGTTTACCTATTTACCTAAGGTGATAGGTTATATGCTAATTCTGTCACCTATTTAAACAACATGTTTTGACTGTCATCAATTGTCGGCAATGGCAGATCTCGGCCTCTGTTAGAGGGACCTTTATGTGCTCCTAAGGCCGAGAGAGGGGTTTTCTGGACCACAGGGATCTTTTATGGAGAGCGATGAGTGGCTTCAAATATAGTACCGCCAATTGCAGGAAGCCCCACCTTCTGAAAAGAAGGAGCCTAATCGCTAATCGGTAAAGTCAGCTGTCATTACTGCAGCTGCCATTAGAAGCGTCCAGTTGCTATAGAAACAGTCAGCGTTCTGAGACGTGCGCTCAGGACTGTGCATGACTGGCTGATCTAGCCTGAATAACACACGCTTTTTATAACGCTTATTTGAGCAAAATAAACAACATTTAAGACCCAGTTCTTATTAGATTTCTTTGGTGATTTCAAATATGAAATTTAATCGCAGGCCTAGTGAACAGTTTTGTAGAATTTGATGTTCCCCATTCAAAGAGATGGGAGTTGCACTTGGATGCCCGAGAGGCGTTTCAACGATGACCCCCGAGTGACATGACTTGTCGTAAAAAGGACTTTGGCCCGTGTCCTGGGGGACGACGATTCTTTTGTATTCTTCAAAATAGCAGTGTTGGGACTAAGCTACGGAGGGCACACTGCAGGGCCGGAGTCATCTCCCTTGGTGAGTAACTGCTGTTTCCAGTAATTTTAAAGTATTGCAATGACTTAACTTTTGGGTTTGGTTAAATAGGAGATAAAGGTTATCCCCTCACGGAATACCTTATTACCCCACTGGCAAACCCTGCAACAGAACAGGAACGCAGGTTCAACACTGCGCACATACACGCACATGAGCCACAGTGCAGCGCTGCTTCAGGGCAGATGGCTCTGTCTTGGATCGGTGGGGGGACGCTTCTGTACACTCTGCAGAAAGTTCAGTGACATCATCCTTGCTTGTGTGGTTTTTACTGCAACATCGCTCAGAGTAACGGGGTGCCAACTGATGTCTGTAGATGCTGCGCAGAGGAACGATGCCTAGAGAGCCGCGGGCCAGCACAACCTCCTATGAGGGCATTACAAAGACATCAAGAACTCATTTATCGCTTCTAAAATGCAATTGTTTGACAAGTAGCCTATGCATTGTAATGAAAACACAACACGTGCTTTAATTATTTTTGTTATTATTATTTGTGTGACGTTCGTTTAAGGTTATCATTTATCTGTTTTAATGTATTGTTTATTGCTAGAACTAAGCAAATTGATTTCAGTGATCGCCTGACATATTTCAGTTTGATTCCCCAGAACCTCAGCTGTCAGAACCCAGGGTCGTGGTCTTGGAACAGTTTGGAGGGTGGAAGATACGCACACTGGTTCACAGCTCGAGGTTGCCTGGCTTTGTGTGGCAGGCTCCAGGCTGGTTTGTGGAGGCTGAGTAGGTCTACCGCTGGTACTTGCCTCTGACCGATCTGAAAGAGAATAAATAAGTGAAACAAATGAAACTGTGTGTGCTTGATTTAAGCCACCTGAAATGCAAGATTAGCAGCATTAGCTTTCAAACCTTTCTCCTGGATAGAAACATCTTCATCTAAGTGTCCTGCCACTTATTCCTGCTCGGACTGAGGCAGACTTGATGAGCGCCATGCGACTCTCTTCACTCGAAGTCAGAACAAGGCTAGGGTCTGGCTGGCCTCCTCCAGTCTGGCGGGTAGTGCGCTTTAGGGCCGCAATACTCTTTTTGGTCACAAGCTTTAGGTCGGACCATTTTTTCTTCACCTAAATGAAGAAAACTGTATCAACAACATTTTACAATTGCACTGCAAAAATGAGCAGTAATTTATCTTCATTCATTTTTACATGAACACATTAATGTACTGTAACTAAAGTTAACAGTAGTTCTATAAGACTGAAGACAGATTAATTTTGTTTAAATTTAAATGCATTATACAAAAAAAGTGTATATTTTAAAAGCTACAACAATACTTTCAGTATAAAAAATAGTGATGCAATAATTTGTTTTAAAATACTTGCAGTGATATTCACAAAATATAAATGTCCATTTAACAAGATCCCCAGTTGATCCACAAAACCATTGTTCTCTGCTGTTTCTTCTGAATTACGTAAACCTAACCATAACCACTAACCAGACAGGACAGCGATGGTGAAACATGTTCTTCAGTGTGAGAACTGAATACTGTTAACCACTCAACACACATTTACTCTGAACCCGATCTACAGACTGTTCTTCACATTACTCTTATTTCACTTCTTTCTTTTTAGCAGTTCAATTCTAGACAGAAAATCATTCAATTATAGAAAACTGAAAAGGTTTCCACTATTAATCAATTCCTATCAATGACTTCCTATGATTGTTTTCATACTGAGAGAAATAATACCCATAATGCACTTCCTGTCTTCTGTTTTGAAAATCTACTTTTTCAAACTCTTCCCAAGACTTTCAGTAAAAAATGATAGATTTGTTGTTAATATACCAAACAGTAATGTTTTTACCACATCAACAAATGTGATGACATGATGTCAGAACTGTTTGATCTCTGAGGCTTTCACATGTTGATCTTCCGGCTCGTCTCGATATCCACACTTGAGGACATGAGCACAAATGTAAATGTGACAGGAATTAAAACTTTGCCCTGTATGTTAATTTAATTTGAAAATACATATTACTAAGAATAAAAAATATTATTTGTTGTAATTTGTTATTGCAAAGGTGTATTGTAAATATATAAAGATGCATGTATTTTGACAAGTGTGTGAATAAAGCGCTGTATACAGGTGCTGGTCATATAATTAGAATATCATCAAAAAGTTGATTTATTTCACTAATTCCATTCAATAGTGAAACTTGTATATTATACTTATTCATTACACACAGACTGATATATTTCAAATGTTTATTTCTTTTAATTTTGATTATTATAACTGACAACTAAGGAAAATACCAAATTCAGTATCTCAGAAAATTAGAATATTACTTAAGACCAATACAAAGAAAGGATTTTTAGAAATCTTGGCCAATTGAAAAGTATGAACATGAAAAGTATGAACATGTACAGCACTCAATACTTAGTTGGGGCTCCTTTTGCCTGAATTACTGCAGCAGTGAGGCGTGGCATGGAGTCGATCAGTCTGTGGCACTGCTCAGGTGTTATGAGAGCCCAGGTTGCTCTGATAGTAGCCTTCAGCTCTTCTGCATTCTTGGGTCTGGCATATCGCATCTTCCTCTTCACAATACCCCATAGATTTTCTATGAGGTTAAGGTCAGGCGAGTTTGCTGGCCAATTAAGAACAGGGATACCATGGTCCTTAAACCTGGTACTGGAAGCTTTGGCACTGTGTGCAGGTGCAAAGTCCTGTTGGAAAATGAAATCTGCATCTCCATAAAGTTGGTGAGCAGCAGGAAGCATGAAGTGCTCTAAAACTTCCTTGTATACGGCTGTGTTGACCTTGGACCTCAGAAAACACAGTGAACCAACACCAGCGGATGACATGGCACCCCAAACCATCACTGACTGTGGAAACTTTACACTGGACCTCAAGCAACGTGGATTGTGAGCCTGTCCTCTCTTCCTCCAGACTCTGGGACCCTGATTTCCAAAGGAAATGCAAAATTTACTTTCATCAGAGGACAAAACTTTGGACCACTCAGCAGCAGTCCAGTCCTTTTTGAAGCGAGACGCTTCTGACGCTGTCAGTTGTTCAAGAGTGGCTTGACACAAGGAATGCGACAGCTGAAACCCATGTCTTGCATAATACGTCTGTGTGTAGTGGTTCTTGAAGCACTGACTCAGCTGCAGTCCACTCTTTGTGAATCTCTCCCACATTTTTGAATGGGTTTTGTTTCACAATCCTGCGGTTATCCCTATTGCTTGTACACTTTTTTTCTACCACATCTTTTCCTTCCCTTCCAGTGTTTTTTTTTTAATCTCTTTAAATGTTTTCCCCTGTCTCAAATCGAGCCATCTGACCGTGTGACATCACACGGTCCGACGCCCCTCCCTCTTGGGTGTAATAACGAACACAGCATTCAACACAGACCCGCCCTGAGCGAGCTGTCATCATAGTCCGCCATTGTTGATACGCTGGAGCAGAATGGCATCTAAGCGATCGTGGTGTTCTGTTCTTGGGTGTAATAACGAACACAGCAGTCATTTTGATGTTCCTAAATGCGAACCGCTGGAGACGCAGTGGCTGAGTTTTATTTTCGAAGGGAATATTTCCCCGAATCAACGCCAATGCTTTCATGTTTGCGCGAATCATTTCTCACCAGACTGCTTTATAAACGAGGGTCAGTATACACAAATCTGGTGAAACACGGAAGTAAAGCAGCGCCGCCGTTACTGCATGCCTTGCTGCTAAGGAAGTAGCAGAAGTTTTTATTTAGTTTTTTTTTTGCTGTAAGAAAATTTATTTTTATTTAATTTTTTTTTTGTATGTGCCGCTAGGGATCTGTCGTGTCACATTTACAAGCACCCAAACGGTATTTATTGTTTGAATTTCATAATAAAATTGACAGAATCTGAGAGCTGAGATTTTTTTTCTATCATAAGTAACCTGCTCTGTCTAGTCTGTCGGTCTCCGTGTCCTCTTTGCTTCACGATATTTCTGTGCATGAGAAAATGGATGTGTGGCTTGAGAGCATGTGAAAAGCGTCAATTGTGTGTGTCTCACATTTTATTGCATTTGTATTAGTTGTTTGAAGAGTAAAAAAAAATCCGTGGGTCTTAACGCAATTACAGTCGGCAAGCTGGTCGGACTAAAAGGGGAAAAAATAATTAATTGGGTCGGCCCTAAATTGACAGGGTCAGTCGGGTTATGGCAAACAAGAATATTTTTAAGGATGGCCTAATAGTTATTTGAAACTTGTAGCTTTGTGAATGTGGCAAGGTGCTAGAAGACAAAGATCTACAATTGACGGTTCACACCAGGTCGTGGTTGGCGGCAACCTGCAGCCTGTCCGATGCACCCTCAAAGGCCACCCTTAAACGTGCCTGGTGCTCCTCAACCCACTGATGTACTCTACCTGCAACTGGCTCTTGTACTCTACTGAGCAAAAAGTCGATGGGCAGTGACGAGTGGGGCGGGGCCGAGAGGAAATATGGTGACTCTCCCATGGCCTGATGCGGAGAAGTGTTGTAACAAAACAAAACTTGCAATAAACAGGATGCCCAATCCCTCTTTCTCTCAGGGGACAAAGTTCGCTGCAAGTTGTGTAATGTTTGATTGAACCTCTCACATTGGCCGTTACCAGCTTGATGATAGGGGGTGCTGCGAGATTTGCTCACCTGATAGAGGCTACACAACTGCTGTATTAACTGAGATTCAAAGTTGTGGCCCTGGTCAGAGTGAATCCAGCCAGGGACCCCAAATTCGAAGAACCACTCATTAACCAGGACACGGGCCACGGCCTCCGCCTGCTGATCCTTAGTCGGCACAGCCACAGTGAATTTACTGAACACGTCAGTCATCACCATCACATTCTCTTGTCCTGAACAAGATGGCTCTAAGATGGTAAAATCGATAGCCACAATCTCGTTCGGCCGGGAAGCCAGCAGATACCCCATGTAACTTCGTGCAATCGGTGCTGCATCCTTGGCCAGTTGGCACCGCTCACACTCTCGCACCCAACGAGCTACATCGGCAGACATACCAGGCCAATAGCACCGCTGTCGCACCAGCTCGAGGGTGCGTTCTGCCCCTTGGTGACCATGGTGCTGGTGCAACTGGGCCAGCACTTCCAATTGCAGCGACGCTGGCAACACCAGCTGGAACATCGCCTCTCCCCCATCAGGACGAAAGACTTTACAATGCAATAGACCCTCTTGCTCACTCAATCGGTCCCATTGTCGAAGCAGCATCATAACCGGTTTAGTCAACTGATGCCCCTCTCTGGGCTCTGGACATTGCCCCTGTTGCCAGAACTTCCTCACTTCCCCTACAACTGGGTCTGCTGCCTGCAACGCAATAAGGTCTGAGATAGAATGACTAGGCCACGCCTGTATAGCACTCTGTGTTGTAACTCCCCCCGAGTCTAAGACTGAAACTCATCTTAACAACTCTGGAACTACCGACCCCGAAGGGTAGATACCCTCACCTTCTAACCTAACCGCGATGCAGCCGGGAAAGCCGCATCGGCATTCTGATTGTTCTTACCTGACCTAAACTGGATCTCAAAGTCAAATGCTGCTAACTCAGCGGCCCACCTTTGTTCGGTGGCCCCGAGCTTAGCTGTCGCCAGGTGACTAAGCGGGTTGTTATCCGTGCATTACCAGGCACTTATGGCCAAGCAAGTATTCTCTGAATTTCTCGCCCATGGCCCACTTAAGGGCCAGAAACTCCAGTCGCATAGAACTATAAGTAGCGGTATCACACTCAGATGGCCTGAGGCTTCTGCTCGCATAAGCAACAGGCCTAATCTTACCGTCAAACTCCTGTGAGAGTACCGCCGCCAGTCCACCATGACTGGCATCGACCTCCAAGATAAAGGGCCGGGTAAAATCTGCATAAGCCAACACTGGCGCAGTAGTCAGAACGCGGCTTTCAAAACTTGAAATGCTTCCTCACACTGCTCTGACCACACCGCAGTTATTTCCTGACCCCGCTTGCTAGACTTACCACCCGTTAACATGGCCACTACTTTGTTTAACGGGTCTGCCAACTTGGCAAACCCTTCCACGAAACGTCGATAATAGCTGACAAAACCCAAAAATGTTCGCAGCTCCGACACTGTCGTAGGATGAGGCCACTGTGCTACAGCCTCGATCTTCTTTGGGTCTGTCACCACCCCACGAGAGGAAATAACATGCCCTAAGTAACTCACCTCCTCTTGAAAGAACGCGCATTTCCCCAGCTTTACTTTAAGTCCCTCCGTTTTCAAACGGCCCAACACCAAGTCGCTGTAGATGTTGCTGCACGGACGATGAGAATACAATAATGTCGTCGAGGTATAACAAGATAGACTGATGCCTTTGGTCGCCAAAAAGTCAAAAGTCCATCAAATGCTAGAACGTACTGGGCGCATTACACAGGCCAAGCAGCATACGATTCCATTCAAAGAGCCTGAACGGCATACAAAAGGTGGTCTTGGGACGATCAAGCTCGGAAACTGGAACTTGGTTGTACCCGCTGGTCAGATCTAACGTTGAAAACCAACGGGCACCTGCTAAGGAGTCCATCTCCTCAATTCGAGGCAACGGGAAGGCATCTTTGCGGGTCTTGGAGTTAAGTTGATGGTAGTCAACACACATACGGAGGCTACTGTCCTTTTTCTTAACTAATACGATCGGATAGGCGTAGGGGCTGCAACTCTCTCGAATGATCTGTGCATCAAGCAACTGACTGATATGAGTCTTCGCCAGCTCATATTCTGATGGCGGAATGCGCCTGTACCGATGTCGGACCAGAATGTTATCGCTAAGGGGGATCTCATGTGGCAGGAGGTTAGTATAGCCTACATCTCCTTCATGGGTAGAGAACACGCCTTGAAACTCCGGAGTAGGGCCTCTAACCTGCTCGCTCCTGTCGCGGTTAATGCTCCCAACTCAACTGACTCAATCTGTTCTGGTAATGCTGTGGCAGAAATCCTACACGATACTGCCTGAATGCTCACGGGAGGAACTTCAAACAACACAACAAGAACCACAACAAAAAACACCTCACTCAATCTACCGACCAAACACTCACCACCAAGAGGAGGCTAATAAACCCCCGGGCAACCCCGTCTCTGGGGGCTCAAAAAGCACTGTACTGCTCATATACTGGGAAGAACACGTAGCTGCTACAAATTTGATAGTGCCAGCTGGAACTCAACATGCACTACGTCCTCTTACTCTCACATTACTGCCCTGCTCGGTAGTGTGAATAGCACGTTGGCATTCTTGAAAAGCCTGAATAATTGTAGAATCCTGCATTACAGACGGTAGTGTGTATAGCATAGACCCATAATGTCCGAAAAGCTCCTGGTAACAGCGACTAAGCACATTCATCCCCAGAACACCCGGGATATCAGCGTTGCCCCCAGAAGGATCACGGACTACTAACACGCTGCAACCCTGAATGAGATTACCGCAAAGTTCAACGTCTACTTCCATATAGCCAATATATGAAATCTCCAGCCCATTAGCTACTCGGAGCTGCAGCCAATGACACAACCGCAAACAATCCTGGCCCCATGGTTAAAACCTGAGCCAAAAACAGCTCTTGGTAATGGTTGACACCACGGATCCAGTATCGACCAGACAAGACACAGAAATCAGAGAAAGAAAAAAAACAAACAAAAAAAATATATACTCCCCAATGTCTCAATCTCCTAAACAGCCGTACCCTGCCGACTACGCCAAAATGTGGCAAGGTGCTAGCAGACAAAGATCTACAATTGGACTTGTTCACACTAGGGAGGGAACTGCCTATACCGGCAGTTCATCCCCAGAGGGCAATTTTAAACTCTACACCTCTAAAATACCCAACTACACTTCACCCCAGAGGCAAATTTACTGGGGAATCGCTTTTATAAGATTTATTCAAAGCACACAGGTTTGATTACGGCTGAAGTTGAGACCAGAGACAAAGGTGAAATATAAATAAAAAACAGTTTTATTTGTAGTCCCTGATACACGATAAATCTACAAGTAAAAAAGATACATGCACGACACACTCACTCTTCGGCCTCCACCCTAGGGCTGAGACCATTCGCCTCTTCTCTTGAAAATGACACAACAAACACTCGTGCCCTGCACCCACACCTCAAACCACACACGTGGAACACGGCACTCAGAAGGGACCACCACCAAGCAGAGAGCGAGAGAGACCCGCCACACAGACACGAGTCCTGGTCACCCCAACCGCTGGAGAGGAAGCAGAATTACAATTTAGACATATAATCATTTATACCCACACGCATTACACTTAGAGGCGATCACTATGAAACTATGCATTCAATATAATGACAGAAATATAAATCTACTGGTCATAGTATACCAATCCATAGAAGCAATAAATGGCACGAAAACTACCACGTCACACACCTGATCAAAAAAAAAATTGAATGGGCGGTCAACAAGTTCACAGAAACTCGGTTAGTACAAAACCAAACCAAAATAATAAATTCAACACTGATCTGCAACAAAAGAAAAGTACATTGTTTCTTTTAAAGTAATAGGTTCACAGCAAAAACAAAAAAAACAACAAAAATAAGCAAATAAACTAATTAAATGTATACAGGGATTCGCTCGTAAAGAGAAACCAGATGGCGATGGTGAATGCTGGATGGTCAAGATATTGGTGCATCGAGAGAGAGAGAGCAGGGCACCGTGAGTAAATTTATAGCAGACCAGGCTACCAGGCAGCTGATGCTATAAGGGCCCAGCGCTGAAATAAACTCAGAGCGTAAAGCAAGCACACCCCAGCAGTTCGGCCAATACAGTTCACGATATTACACATCCACTCTTCGCGGTCAAGCCAGCGCAGCCCCGCGATAATGGAACAGTGTACAACACAATGCTAATCCAAAGTTAGTAGTGAACGTCAGCATACAAGAATACTGCCGCCAAACATCCCCCAACGAGAAACCCACTGCACCGTCTCTCACTCTGTCTGTGAACCAGAAAAATAAAAATAAAAACTTCGAATGATCGATCCCAACCCTTAGTGCAACAAACAATAAATTAAAACAACATATCGGTTTAAACTGCTTTGCCGTACAGGAATTAAACTCCAGGATATAAACAGACAATCTGGTACGACACGCGTTATACCGCAGGATTCCTCAGTCCACACTAGTGAGACATGCGAGCCAAGTCAATACATACAAAACCCTGTTCAATACGAACGTACAAAAATACAGCCACGACTGCAGCTCCTTACGGGACAAACACTCCTGCGACACACCGGAAATGGATGACGTCACATACACTTCTTAATTACATTACATATTTTTACATTATTACATTATGTTGTCAATAAATTACCTTTATCAGTAAGTTTTGGCCACTGCTTGACATCATCTACCCAATGTTCCCTCTCACCAGACATTTTCTTTAATGAGCAGGATCCGCTTTCATTGAAATATCATTAGAGGGCACCGGCAAGTGTCACACCATCACACTGCGCAGGCACGCCAGTAATGGCGGCAGGCAAGATGGCTACGCATAGAGAGTTCGTGGGCGGATTTGTGTGTATAAAGCAGGTTTTGCTAAGAAGCTGCTCCTGAAAAAAGGATCGGTACCAACTATTTGTGTTCCTGCTGCACCTCCAAAAGAAGCAAGAGTAACGTTTTATTAACCTTTTATATTAATCTTTGCATTATATTAATCTCAGGTGATAAAGTTAACGTGGTAACACTACACTAAGCTTACTTTTGCTTTTTACTGATTAAGAAGTAATGTAAAAAAAATCGTGTTGTAACAGTTATTACTGCATGAAGATGAATGGTAACACAATACCTGCAAAATACTGTTACATCCTGGAAATGCGTATGATTCAAGACTATAAATACTCTAATTGATGTTTTTCAATATTACGCCAGAATAAGTTATGTTATCTGATCACTTATTTGCTTTTTGTATAGGCAAGCACATCTGAAAGAATTGGCCATGGTGCAACATGTGGCCAGCCAAAAGAAACTGTGCACTATTGAAACCCAGCTCTCAATGAAAACTTTACGTCCAAGACTACAAAAGCACAGGTGTGCTGATCCAGATCCTATATAGTGTAAAGTCATGTATTCAGTTTTGTTTATTGATTTTTATTTTTTATTTTTATATTACTCCACAATATTAAAATGTCAACTATTATGTAACAGGCACACAGACCACTATGTTATACCCAGATATTGGTGTTGGCCCATCAATACCACTGCTATCATCAACACCAATAAAGAGGCCAAATAAGAGATCTCGCTTGGAGCTAGAGGAGGAAGAGGAGGACCTTTCTGGAGCCAGCTCAAGTATGAATGTGGTAGAGCCCATGGATTCCACACACGATCCAGCTGACTCTGTCACAACCTTGACTGAGCCACCAGATGTGACGTAAGTGACAAGACTACTTTTTTGTTAATGTTGCAATCAGTTCGATTGTATTAATTTTTTATTATGTTATGTAGAATTTGGAAATTATTTAAGTAACTCTTTATTATTCCTAACAGATTTGAGTCTTCAAAGCGATTCACAAGACAGCAACTTACATTGTTTATGAAATGGCACACTGCTGCAGCTCTTTGAGCAGTGCCCTGTGTGTCAACGTGTTACCAAAGTACGGAGAACAGTATTTGGCATATTCCTCTCTGTGGAACAACGCTGCCCACACTGTGACTTCTTCAGAAAATGGAATAGTCAGCCAATTATACAAAGCACTCCTGCAGGGAACCTCCAGCTTTCTGTTGCAGTGTATTCCAATTGTGCGTCTTTCTTCAAAGTTAAACAGGTAGGTTGGTGAGGATTTTACTGTCTAGCCTATAATTTACTATTGCAAGTAATATCACAAAGATCAACCCTGAACATAAAGAAATGAACATACTGTTCCTGAAGTCATGCTAGATGAAGGAATCCTCTTTTCTGACCTTAATATTCCAGGCAATGAAACTGAAAATGATCCACTACACCACCTTTCAATTCATGCCCGGAGGTACATACAGCCTGCAATTGTACATAGCTGGAAGACAGCACAGGATGGCATGTTGCAGCAGCTCAGACAGCAGCAGAACATTGTCCTAGGCGGAGACACCAACCACCTAAAGCACAACAACACACACAATTAACATGTATGGCACATTGAAAACGGTATTGGGTAATAATAATAAATACCGAATGTAATACAAAGTAAACATTAATTTTCTATGTAAAGGTCATTCAGCCAAGTTTGGAAGTTACTCAGTGATGGACCTAAGGACCAGCACTATTATTGATCTGCAACTAGTTCAGGTGAGTCTAACATTACAGACTTATACAAGATGTAATGCATATGCAATGTAACAAAATAAATGTACAGAAAAAAAGCCACAGGGATTTTTTACTGTGTAGCTATTCACTAACATAACAGACATTGACAACAGTTGTCATACATGCCCTTTATTTTGTAATCAGAGTAATGAAGTTGGAGAGAGCAACAACATGGAGAAAGAGGGTCTGAGGAGGAGCCTTGATCTCTTGAGGGCACATGGTGTGACTTTTGACAGCATTGTTACAGACCGGCACCCCAGTATTACGATGATACCTGCGGGAGGACAACATCACACAGTATTATGATGTATGGCACATTGAAAAAGGTATTAGCTCCTGTCTGAGTATGTGTTGTTTATGTGCCTAATGACTGTCATAGTCTCACAGACTGGTTATTTTTTAAACAGATCAGTAAAATTTTATTACAAAACATTATGATACAAAACCATACCTTTGACCAGAACTTTCTTTTATTTTATTTTGTGTTCAATAAAAACACAGTATCTTTCTGCATGGCTGAATTAAAGTTTGTTTATATTATTAGGAGTATCAAAGAAACTGCTGAGGATTGCTCAGAACAAAGACAGTGAAAAACTGCAGAAGTGGTATATGGTAAACACGCCTATTGTACAGCGGCTTCTTCTTCATCAGTGCCAGAGCAACCGTGGCAAAGTGGACGTCAATTCTTAATCAAATCCAAAACATGCACACACATGATGATCCCGTTTTCCCACGGTTTTTGCATCTGCAACGCACTACAACGGACAAGAGCAAGTGGTTGAGTGCAGGTGTGTTTATCCTAATAGCAGTGGCAATATAACTCATGTCTCTGTGCATACGACAGACATAATTTTTTTTAAATTCTTAAATTAAATTTATTTAATATTTTTTTTTTTTTTTTTTTTTTGTTGTTGTTGTTTTATTTACTTGTTTTTAAATATAAAGTTTAATAAGTTCCACTTTCCCACCAGGAACAACTGCCTTCTCTCGATTAGAGAAGATCCTCAGAAACATCCACAAACAACATATACAAAAAAAACAACACCGCTCCTTATGGCATGCCTTCTCTCTGTCCTTTCTTGTTTGTTTTTTATGGTTGTTTTATTAACAACATTGTTTATACATGACGCTACCTCCGCACTGATTTATGACCGTCATACACTTTTTAATATTCGAAGCTCATTTGAGAAATATCTTGAAGACGGAAGAGGTGAGTTGCAGCTCCCCAATTACTAAGCATGCGCCAGATTATTCCTACCTGGCGGAAACGAGCCCTGGCCTCTTCTGGAAAAAGAAACGGCGCCGTCGTGCGAAGCAAAGTAGTAAAAACTAAAAGAAACAAAAAGCCTACCTTCACACACAGCCTTGCCCAGCGTTATGGATGTGCTGCTGTAGGGGTGGAGTGGCGACCAGGTGCTGTGTCGGCTCGGGGGAGGCGTTGCCCGCGGTGGAGTGCGGCCCGTCCGGACTAGAAGGCGGGTGTGGTGTATTCGTGGCGTGCCCTGCGTCCCTACTGGAGGGGAGCTAATCTCGCGGAATCTTCGCCCTGTACCCACTTGGCCTGCAGCTGATCCTGGCGGTATCTCGGTGGACGATGCGGGACCAGAAATCAGGTTGGCATTGATAAACGTCCGTTCTTTGAGAAACAAGACTTTTATTTTTAAACGAGTTCATTAGGAAGGCTCGAAACTTGGAGCCCTTTTTATTTATAACTGAAGCGTGGTTGAATGCGGGGATATGTCTACCCGGAGAAATTGGTATCCTGGCAATTTTGTAGTTCTTAATACTCCCGAGGGAAACCCAGGAAGGGGGGGCGGTATGGCCTCTATTTTTTAAGGATACTATTTGTAATAGGCTCAGTACTGAGCGCTTCTCCATTTTGAACTCAAGTATTTGAAATGCAAACTGTTATCTGCTTGTGCTTTGTGCTATTGTTTACACCGACCACCTGGACTAAATAAGAACTTTATTTCAGAGCTGTCTGTGTTTTTAGCGGATATTATTGTGAAATATGACAAAATACTAATACTGGGTGACTTTAACATTCATGTATGCTGTCCACAAATTCTCTTTCAAAGACTTTTAAAATCTCATATTCGACTCTGTTGTACTTCAGCAAATGGTTAGCGGTCTACACATCCATGGACACCGCGTTGGTTGATTCTACTTGGTTTATCAAGTCAGTGACATTTATCGTAAGATGATCTCTGGTTGCTGATCACAATCCTGGCTTTTATTTTACTGTGCTCCTCCTTGTTAACGAAAAGTCTGGCCACTACAAAAGACAATGCTGGTTCGTTCGATAAAATCCAACTATGCGAAGTTTTAATAAAATTTTTATGGACTCTATGCAGGATATAAAAGCGGACTTTCTATCACCCGTTTTTAGCGTGGAGAGTGGGTTAACATTTTTTAATTCTGTTTGTTTTGGACTCACTTGATCAGGTAGCACCTCTAAAGGCAGGTGCATAGAAAGCCTAAACCAACTCCATGGTTAAATGGTCAAATTAGATGTAGAAGATAAGTTGCAAATCTCTTATGAAATGTTGAAAGATTGGTTGTCTAGGGTGGCGAGACTTGTGGAAATCTGCTAGGGCCGAGACTTTTGTAAAATGCTATTGAGAAAATGGCAAAATCGAAGATTTCTTTTTTCAATGTGATTCTGTTTTGAATCCTAAATTATAGGCACCTCCTATATTGTCTACTGATTTGGTCTTGAAAGTTTTTACATTTCTTGTCATTCATATCAGAGGTTGGAATAACATACAGCAGTGTACATTTATTGCCTTGAATGCACTAGAAATTATTGTTAATTTATACTTAATTTGGCCTATTTCTATATACTACTTTTAACAATATTGTTTCTAAGCTGAGTTACATCCTGCTCCTCAGATATTGTTCCGATACCTCCTAGTAAAACAAATAGTATTGAATCGGTTGGCCCATATATGGTTTTTCTATAATAAAATAAGAAAGCTTACTTTCAGGGTTGATTGTTCCCGAGTATTGTAAACATGCTGTGGTCCAGCCTTTGCTGAAAAAAGAAAATCTGGATAAGCGTTCTTTGCAATTATAGACCTATCTCAAAACTTCCATTTTCTGGCAAGGTCTTAGAAATGTGTTCTGATTCAATTGGAGTCATTTACTGATGAAAATCATGGTGAGTGAGAACACTTTAGTCCAGCTTTAAAAAAATTTTCACCTTTTACTGTAAAACCCGACAAGTAGCATTAACTCAAGCCGTTTGTGCGCAACAGATATTCTTAAAAACCTGACAAAGTTATGTTAACTCAAACTGTTTGAGAAACCGATACCTTAAACCATTTAAGTTTTAAAACTAATAGTTGTGAGTACTCTGAACTTAATTCAGTTTGAGTTCACTGAAAGAAGATATACTTTGCAATTAAAATTAAGTGATTAGTGAGTGATAATTGTGAATTAGTGATGAGCACCTGCTGTTAACAAACAAGAATCACTGAAAAGAAACACAAGAACTACAACTGACTTCAGACACTGCCTTGAATGAATAAACTGAAATAAAATACATTAAATCTCTCTCTCAAGATCTGATTAAACAACCCTGAAACCAGCATCACCAAGCTCCTTATTAGCCAACCAGACTGACTTTTATTTCTGTCAGACGTCTACAGAAAGATCTGATTGAGAATTAACTAAGGATTAGATGTTGATTTATGTTTTCATTTAAAAGTAACCATTATTAAGAGATCACTTTGTTTGCTGGTTGGGCTCTTGACCCTTGACTTCTACAATGTAGTTTTTTTTTTTTCTCTGGTTGTTTGTAACCATTTGTTTTAAAACATATTTGTTGTTATTCAAAAGCCCAGAAGAAAAAAATCATCAGGTGTTTTTATATATGTATCTATCTATCTATATATATATATATATATATATATATATATATATATATATATATATATATATATATATATATATATATATATATATCTATATATATATATATATATGTATGCACACAAGCACACACACAAGCTGCTTTTATCCAAAGCATCTTATAGTGCCTTCAGGCTAACATTTTTTACCTAAACCTGTATCTAGGTGTTGGTTTTTATACTGTATTTGGTGATGATAATCATCCAATTATTGAACACTGTTTGAAGTCTGTGTTGTGTAATTAGTTGGATTGTTGATTACGAACGGATTCTAAGAGCCAGTGGTTCTGTGATAATCAGTTAATATAAAGAACTTTCCAAGCAGTTTGGTTTTCTGTGGTGTCACTTAGTCACACACAGACATCAATTATCAACATATGAACCTCAACAATGGTGACCATAAAAAAACAATGCAGCAGAGCATGCTTTCATGGGGGAGCCATGGATGAGTTTGTGCTACAATGGTATCCAGCATGCATTTGCACAGCATGTTTTTTTTAGATCACCATTGATTTGAGGTTCATATTCTGATTATTGATGTCTGTGTGTGACTAATTACTGCTTTCAATTTTTGGACTATATATATGTGCACAAAGTGTTTGGAAAGTCCTTTATATTAACTGATTTTTACACAACCACTGGCTCTTTGAATGGCTTTCATTGTAATCAACTGAACTAACTATAGAACACCTATTTATTCAATTTTTGGACTCTGAACAGCTCCATAATTGATGATTATCATCACCAATATGCTGTACAACAACCAATACCTGATCATTTCTGCTCTGGGTTTATGAGTTATAACAAACATGTTTTAAAAAAACACATGTACAACAATGATAGAAGCAAGACAGAAGTCAAGGGTCCAAGAGCCCAGCCTAAAGCAAACACTGATCTCTTGTAGTTTACACTTTAAATGAGAAACAATAAATCAACATCTAAACCTTAGTTAATTCTCAATCAGATCTTCTGTAGGCGTCTGACAGAAATAAAGTCAGTCTGGTTATTAATAAGTGGAGCTGGTGATGCTGTTTGTGGGGTTGTTTAATCAGATCTTGGAGAGATTTAATGTATTTTATTTCAGTTGATTTTTCATCTAAGGCTGTGTCTGAGAGTCAGTTGTAGTTCTTGTGTTTCTCTTTTCTTCAGTAATTCTGTTTGTTAACAGCAGCTGTTCATCACTAATGCTCCAATTATCCTCAATAATTAATAATCACTTAATTACTTAATTGCAAAGTTTAAAAACTTACATGGTTTAAATCAAGGCAATCTGTTTACTCAAATGGTTTGAGTTAAGTTAACTTTAACATTATTTCTTCTCTATAGAATCTACCTGGCAGCCTTACATTTTAATGAGAATGCTGGGCGTCCCCAAGCCACGACAGCAGCTGGAGAGCCACTATTTAAGGTGGTTTTCCCAAAATACAAGAAAGGACAATGCTCTGCAAAGCCAGTGAAAGTAGAACCAACCTTCCGTGAGGGTAACAACTTTTATTTAAATGCAAAATAGTCATTGCATGTACAGACATAATATCAGAAGCTGAACATAAATATTTTTTACAATCAAGACACCTTATAGACAATCTTATATACAACACAACTTCAGAGTAAACTGAAAATAACAACAAATTATTTTTTTTATTTGTACAGGTCATTGGACAAACTGTTGGAACTATCTTTGAGGAAGCGCTGTTGTGGACCCAACTATATATGGGGACGATATTCTGAAGATCTCCATACCTAAGGATATCACTTCCCAGTTTTACAAACCAGACAAACAGGAAGACAGCAGCAACTCGTGTCTGGAGGTTTAATCAAGGAGGTCTAGACTACATATTGTCCCTCAGCATTAGGAACCCTGCTGCCCTTGTGCGTGCTTTTTTCCCCTGGGGAGGCAGCACAACCCTGATTCTCCAGCCCAGAATGCCCTAGCAAACCTGTAGCGGCTGAGAAATTTCAAATCAATGTTATTTAATGTCATAATTACAATTTATATCTATTTCTTTTTTTATGTCAAATGACAAATACTTTTTCTAAAACCATTATTTTTTTTTTTTTTAATGACTTTTATTACATACCTCTGTGGAATTCAGTAAAATATTTCTGTCAATAAATGTTAGTCAAACAAAAACTGTTTGTGTCTATTCATTATTTGGTATTTCATGCTGAATGATATGTTATGTTGTTTATTAAAAATGACACTACAGTTGATCAGTTAACCATAGTGAACTTTAGCTTTGCAATTAAGCTTATGTTACAACAGAAAATTATGACTGAAGTAGATAAAACACAACTTACCCTTCCATTCCCCTTAAACTAAAGGCCCATAGTCTGCTTTCGGTTGATGTTTAGCCAATACATTGAGGTGCGAGAACACATTTAAACAAACAGGATCCAGGCTTGGATGATCAACCATACATTGAGGTGCATTTTCCAACTGCTGTAAAACCTACAAATTATGAATATGGTAACTGCCCTGAGATTTTTACAAGATGATTGCATAATAGCAATACAATTTAGGAAAAGTACTGTACCTGTGGTATCTCCCTGCAGCATATATTTTCAGCCTCTGGCGGCATTTCTTTACATTTCACAAAGACACCTGTAACAGGAATATCAATGTACACTGTAAAAACTGTTACTTAAGACAACTCAAAAAAGTGAGCTAACCTTTTTCCAACGCTACTTTTTGTAAGTTTAGTGAGAACTTCTTGGTATTTTGAGTTGGTAAATCAGTATTATGTATTTCACGGTATGCTAAAAATCAAGTAAAGTCTACAGATTAAGCAAAACATTTGAGTTTAACCATTGTGACAAAAAAAGAGCAGCATAAAATAAAATCATACTTAGTTAAAATAAGAAAAAAAAAAAAAAAAAAAAAATTTAATTCATTTACGCTCATTAATAAACTCATTAATTTAGAAAAATTATTTCTTCAATCCACTTGAAGGAAATAATTAGTTAGCATGTATAACTTTAATAAATAAGGAAAGAGAGATGTATTTGTTTCCAATTCCAATGTTTTATCACAAACAATTGGGTGAACTAATTTTCTGTAATCAATTTTAATGTTAATGTAACAAAAATAATGGTAAAATGTAAACACATTAAAAATTACAAACTTCTGACCTCATCTCTTTAGGGTGCAGCATGGATCACCTTCAAAGTACCGTCTGTGTACTCTGCTGCTGACATTAAAAATACAGTGACTCTTGACCTGAGCAATTTATACATAAAAAAGGACTGACTTTAGTGCACACTTAAGTTCATATGTATTAAAACATAAACTAATAAATACAAGAACACGTTTTAAGTACAATCTGTGCCATATTCTACTAAAACATTTGACAATGAAATAAAATAAAGGGCCTCTGACCTCAGCATTTGACATAACAGAACTGAGTCAAGGGCTCAAGTACCCAGCAGCCGGAGGCTTATCCAGGAACTGAAAAAGTCTGTGCTTGACTACCACATTTTTCTCAGTTAAACTGCCCACCGAGCAAGAGTGGTGAAGCAAAGAAAACATAAAAAAAAAAAAAAAATCTTACACATATCCTTACAAGGACATTAAAACAAAACACAGGGAAGCCGGATCACAGCATCTGACACGAAATAACTGACTTCAGCTTCAATCTATTAGGCGCACAGTGCATCTTAGTATGTATTAAAACATTTTACCATAAAATGGTTTATATAACAGAACTTCTTAACTGCAGCAAATTAACAATTAAACATTCAGAACAATCTTCTGAAAAACTCTGAAAAACACAATGAGATTGCCATTTATGAGTGCGAGGCTGGCATTTTATGGAAGCATATGGGTAGCATTATTCAATTTGGGATGTAATATGCAAAATGACAATGTAATATGTAAAATGGCAATGCATTTCTACATTTACATTTACATTTTCAATACATTTGCAATAGCGTTTGGTGCAAAATGAAAATGAAAAATATGTATATTGCATACTAATTTTAATGCTTTATAAGTTGCAAAATGAAAATAAAAATGTAATACTAATTTTAATGCTTCATAAGTTGCAAAATGAAAATAAAAATGTATTACAGAAATGATTATATATGTCCCAACATGTTCCAAGCAAAAAACTGTGGCAAAATGATCATTTAAATGTTATTTTTCTTAAATGCATTAACACTCACAGTCAAGACACTTTGACGTTGCATTTTCATTCAATGACCACGCAATAGATGTAGCAAAATTCAAAGTGCACATTGAAAGATGCATTCCGGAGCCGATCCGGTCTCCGCCCCCTCCGCGTCAGTCACCACTGCGTGAACAAAGCGGGCTTACAGAAGGTCAGAGACTCAGAGTGAAGAACATGGACAAGAACAGTTGGCCGATGTATTTTTGATCATTTAGGTTTATGGCTTCAATATTTCAGTACTCACACTTTGGGCGAACTGAAGCAGCTGCTTTCATCTGATTGGTCGAGATAAGCTCCGGCTTTCAGCTCGGTCTTTATTCTTTCAGGCAGAATAAGAGTCAGTGCAAAAGTGAAGCACTGTAATGTCTGAAACCACCGCATCCACTGTTAATTAGCATAATATTTGAATCAGATGTAGCTGGGCACATAATTTGTGCTGCTGAGACCCTGCAAAGAGACCCGTTAAATTATTGTATAAATATTTTCCCACTGATAAAAAACAGTGCAAATAGTTCTGTCTCCTTGGATAACAGTGAAGTGGAAATAAATATAGTTAAATATATGAAATAAAATTAAATATGATTTTTTTGGGAAGGTAAGTCTGGCCAGTTATATAAGCAACAACGAAGTCTGACTGAGTCTGAAGATCGGAGCTGAATTGGGTGAAACATTTAAGTTCCAGTCTGTGTCAATTACTCTCATAATAAATAATAATAATAATGTTAACTGTATTTTTCCGGTATAAGTTGCATCAGTCCAAAAATACGTCATGACGAGGAAAAAACATATATATAAGTCGACTGGACTATAAGTTGCATTTATTCAGGACCAAGAGAAAACATTACCGTCTACAGCCGCGAGAGGGCGCTCTGAGGTGGCTACAGGAGCACTGAGCAGCATGAGCACTGAGCAGCATAGAGCTAATTTTACTATTTTTATTTAGAAATTTAACTATATTAATTTTTACAATTATTTATTAATGTCACACACACACACATACCTAGTGCCTTATGACTTAAAATATGAGAGTGGTAAATGTTACAGACATGGAACTGTTCAGTCTATTATCTAATTTTATTTCCACTTCACTGTTATCCAAAAAGACAGAACTATTTGCACTGTATTTATCAGTGGGACAATATTCATACAATACTACACGTCTCAGCAGCACGAATTATGTGCCCAGCTACATCTGATTCAAATATTATGCTAATTAACAGTGAGCGGTGGTTTCAGACATTACAGTGCTTCACTTGCACTGACTCTGCCCTGCCTGAAAGAATGAAAAGACCGAAGCTGAAGACTGAGCGATTCGACCAATCAGATGAAAGCAGCGTTTCAACTCCTACCATAAGTGCGAATGAAATATTGAAGCCATAAACCGAAATCATCAAAACATACACGGACCAACTGTCTTGTCCATGTTTTTCTCACTTGAATCCTCTTCTTGAGATTTGAGTCTCTGACCTTTCTGTAAGCCCTTGTTCACGCAGTGATTGACAGGGCGGGAGGGGGAGGAGACGGATCGCTCGGAATGCATTTTCAATGTGCACTTTGAATTTTGCTACATTCATTGCCGGGTCATTGAATGAAAATGCAATCGTAAGTGTTTTGACTGTGAGTGTTAATGCATTTAAGAAAAATAACATTTTAAATGATCATTTTGCCACAGTTTTTGCTTGAACATGTTAGACATATATAATCATTTCTGTAATACATTTCATTTTCAATTTTGCAACTTATAAAGCGTTAAAATTAGTATTCATTTTTACATATTAAAACTGGTGTAGGAAATGGCAAATGAAATTATGTAATTTAATTTTCATTTTCATTTTACAAGCAAACGTTGCACAAATGTATTGGAAAATGTAAATGTAAATGCAGAAATGCATTGCCATTTTTACATATTACATTGTCATTTTGCATATTACATCCTAAATTGAATAATGCTACCCATATGCTTCCATAGCATTTGACCAACTAACTCAGAAGTTTGTTTTTAGTGTCATGAATCGGAGTGAAGGTTTTAGGCGCAGTGTGTCAAGTCCCACAAAAAGTCTTTGGAACACCTCAAATGTTTTGCAGAGTTGTGGTGGATTCTGGGTTCAGAGCATATGTCATCCCCAGAAGCAGGCAACATGCCCTGGCCAGATTTCCAAGATCAGTAAGCACTGGATTCCCTCAATGATGATGCCCACTGCATCTGGTTCACGGCAGACATATATCTGCATTATGTTCATTTTCAAGTCCTCGTGGACACTGATCTGTTTTTCCCTGTATGAGACATAAACAGAACAATAAGTGGCAACAGAGAACGATCTTCAAAAAGCCTTTAATAAAATCACACATTAAAAGTTCACAAAAGGTTTTAAGTTTGGTCGAGCCAGCTCCTGCACAGAAAGCCTAGCCTGTTGAACTGGCTTCATAGTACAACTTTCAGTACAGTCTCACTTGACACAACAAACCTGCTAGACTACGTACATCACATACACAAGTCACCTCCAAGGCCTAAATCCTTAAAGGGGAGGGGGGTTCAGCTTAGTAACACATAGGTGTGGTTAAGTAAAAAGTATCTGAAAATGCAACTCTTACAGTTATATCATCAGATGATTCCCACTAAGCAAAGTTATTGTCCAAAAGATATATTTTCAACGTCTTTGTCACTAGAGGCGCATGCAGTAACGTATCGGTCGGTGCCCTTAAAAAGTACCGAAGTTTGGTACCAACCCTAGTAAACAGTCACATTTAACTTCTTACCCACATCATGAATGACTGCCTACAAGCCTTGTTTATACTTTTCGCCTGGCACGGCAGTGCGAGCCTCCGTTGACTGCGCGCGCATATCTCCAAACGGACAGGCATTTAACGTTATTTGACGCTCAGACTGAAAACAGACCATAACACTGATTTAGATGCGCAAAGTGGTTGCCTGTGTGATTAACGCTCAAAGTCATGCATCTTCGGATTGTAGATGTTTTTTGCCGCGCAATCAGACCCCCCAACAAAAAAAAAAAAAAACGGTTCTACCCAAAAAAACCGGTTCTATTCAATTCCGTAACGTTAAAATGACCCAATTAACCAAGAAAACGGCGATTGGCGCCATTTAAAAGCGACAAGTTTGCAGGTCTGACTACAAACCTAGCAGTTAACGTAACCTTTTAATGTTAATGTCAAGACCTTCGGTAAGGCCTCATGCGGCACCTGCAAAACTCACAAACTTAACGTTACTGTCTGAAACCAGGCGAAGCTTTTACATTTTATAGTTCAATAAATGAGTGCTCATTCGGCTAAAACCTAACTTTCTGGAATGTAAATCGTTACTTACATCGGTTGCACGTTGTATAAGACCCTCAAAAACTCCACAGAAATCCGAAACTGGTCCGATACAGGTGACAACGGACAACGATCTCGTTGTTCTGCTGCAGCATGTGGGAGGGTCGTGACGTTTTTACTTTGGATATAAACACTTAAATAGAGTTTTGTAGAAGCAATTTGTTGTGAAGGTCAGTAAAATCATTTTTTTGATAGGTAATAATAAGTTACAAAAACATTCACACTTTTACTTATGTAAAACTTAAATTAATTCAAAAAAGAAAAGGGAATCAATTTATTGGAATAAATATACTTTTTAAAATAAATTCCTACAGACAACACCCTTGAAGGACTTTTTACAGTGCATACTACAATTTAAGTTTGATTAGTTTGTTATGTGCTTTTTTTTTTTAAATACCTTTATTTTTTTATTTTAAATAGCTTTAATTTGTTTAAATTTCAGTTTTAGTTTTAGCAGTTTTAGTACTTCAACATACACTTATTGGGTTGCCAAAGCAAAATTTCTCATTTCTGTTTAAGCTTTTAATCTTACATTTATATACTTTATTTCAGTTAACATACATACATACATACATACATACATACATACATACATACATACATACATACATACATAAATAAATAAATAAAAATGAAGAGTAAAGAGTCATCTGAGTAGCTTATTCAGTCACGTGATAATCAGGAATAAATGTTTTTTATATCAAATGCTTGAAGTTAGTTTGAAGGTTTTTTGGTGTTTGATGTCAGATCATTTATCTCAGCTGCGAGACTGTGTGTGTGTGTGTGTGTGTGTGTGTGTGTGTGTGTGTGTGTGTGTGTGTGTGTGTGTGTGTGTGTGTGTGTGTGTGTGTGTGTGTGTGTGTGTGTTTTCCTCTGGGATCTTTCAACAACAGGATTGGCTTGTTTCTCTGCTGATATGTTTCTTGATCTTGGCGTCTCTCCAAACTGTGAGTCTCTCTCTCTGTGTTTATATATCTTTATAGAGCACAGAGAACTGCTTATATCACCTAATAATTCAAGTTCTAGCTGCGTTTTAATGCTATGAGTTTGAATTGTGGGGATAGGTTTGTGTGTAACGTCTATGTGTTTTTTCAGGAATTTGTCTGGGAATATCTTTTCCACGCTGCTTGAGGGTTTGTTCGCACATGTCCCGTCTCTCAAAGCGCTGTAAGATCTCTGCACTGTTTTCTACTGTTTAAATGGGTCATAATATGAGGAACACTGTACTGTGGAAAAACTACATATCAGAGCTCAAAAACTTACTTTTCAATCTAAAAAGAGCATTTATTGAAGCTAAACTGCAAAAACCAATATCTATGCAACTTCATGAAGTCACACACAAATGATTTGGTTCACACAAACACTCATATAGGTAGCAGAAGTGTTAAAAACATACGAGCACAGTTCAGTTTATAATGTTAACTTTATGCTGTTTTGTGTTCTTCTAGGGCTGGGCATCTAAGGTATAATGCCGATCCGATACGATCTCGATACAAAGTATCCGATCCGATATATTAATCGATACATGTGTGGCATTTTGCGATGCACATAATAACACGATTCACACCCATATCAATGACATAATGATGCGATCATTCAGCACTAGCTAATTAGATCAAGTTTATGTGGTTATGTGAAAGGAGGATGCGGTGCCATTGAATTAGTTTGATTATTTATATAACCAAGTAAAACCAATACTTTTTTTTACAAACTGGTTTTCTCTCAGAGTCCGAGTATTAGCTTTACAGTAGAGGGCCATTTTAGAACACATGGCACATATATTATTTAAGCATTTCAAAGATAAACAGAATGCGGTATAAGTGCAATATATACTAAAAAAAATATTTTGCACTCTTTCAACAGAAAGAAGGCTTACCATTGCACAAGAATTGTGATTCACCCTTTTCAACTATGAAAATAAGTTTTACAAAGATATATTTTGACACTGAATATTCAAAAACTTAAAGTCATAAACTAGCAGTGTTATGCTACTTTTCTCACCACTTTTGAGCTGGTAAGCTACAGGTGAGTCAGAGCTGGAGGCAGGGGATGCTGGGGCACTGGCAGACGCTTCCACAACAACACCGTGGGCGCCGCTTCAAGTGAGATATCAGATTAGTCGCATACTGCCCTCAGTATTTTACAGATGCGCTGACACATTTACAAATTGCATCTGTCTTGTCAAAATCGTCCGCCTTTCTTGTACAATCCATAGTGTTCCCAAACCTTTAGATTTAAAAATTCAGTGGAGGATACCATCTCTCGGCGTCCGACATGTTTGTTTTGCTTGCTATCTCAGCTTTCTGACAACTACCTTTGGGCGCATCACTGGCTTCATCCGGCAGCTGATACATTGAGTTGTAGTGTACAGTACACACATCCGCGAAGTCCGTTGCTTAGGCCTACTTTATGTAGGTCGATTAAATTATCGCGCAAAAAACAGGTTGACAACACTTCTGTATTAAAAAGGATAAGCTGTATCTTCGAAAAACCGATGCGTCTCGCAAAACCGATGCGCATCTCGATTTGCTTCCAAAATTTCACTCATCCTCTGCTGCTCTTACCGATGCACTTCAAGATCGTGAATGCGCTATGACCGCGATCGATACATATCGGTTAATCTTCCCATCCCAGTTCCTTCACTTTTCGCTTACATTGACTCTGCACCCCTTTAACTAAATTAATACCTCCCTTCAGACTTATGTGCTCTCTAGAAGCTTGCATTCTGCAAGTGAGCGTCTTTTATTGTTCATCTCAAAGAGGCACAAAATCACTCTCACAGACTTTTACACTAACTGTTTCCCTCCTGCTGGAATGAGCTGCTCAACTAAAAACACATCTCTTCCATCTCTATTTGACCTCTAAATCTAGTACTCTCTATTCTAATTCTATTGTATCTACTGTTTTCTTTTCTTTTATTTATTCAAATAAACAAAAACACTTGATCCTTTAACTCCTTGCACTCTTTGCAATACTTGCTTTCTTTTTAATAAAAAAAAATGATCCTCTCCAATACTAACGTTCACAGGTCTTTTCCTATTCCTCTGACTTTTCTTTCTTTGTAAAAAAAAAAAAGAGACCCTCTAACACTAATGTTCTCTATAATTTTCTTTTTACACTTAA